>NC_056729.1:1788279128-1788386628 GCF_019279795.1 Protopterus annectens
TTTGGAGTATATGTTGTAGGAAGAGGTAAGTATGAATGATGCATTCAGTATATAGTTGTGCCATGTTTTGTGCATAACTAGCACCACATTGGAGCCTTTTACAAGTCCAAAACCGGGTATAACTTTTAAGTATTACCCTAATTCACATTAGTAGGAGAATAACCTGACTGGCAACTAAATGTGACTTTCTCGTTATCCAGCCTGGTGACAGGCACATCTGTGTGTCTCATAGTGGAGTCTCCTATGACTAATATGTTGCGTTTATGGTAAACCCTTAGTGGTTGTGAGATATGGGTGTGTGGACTATGTGTGGTATGTGGTGTTAAGGGCTGTGGAGATCACATGTATTTTTGCCATGGAGGTCTCCTTTGTTTTGGTATGTGTATGTGGAGGACCTCCGCATATGTAGGTGTGTGTTGTGTAGGTGCGGGTGGTGTTTGAGGTGTAGTGATTGTGTTGAGAACCTTTTCAGTGCCAGATATACTGGCTTGAGGTGGAGATAGCTGGGACTGTACGTTCCTAATGTAAATGTATCTCTCACAAATTGTGTCCCTAGCTGGTAGTAGTAGATGATTGTCCGTATACGTGAGGCAGTTGCTACACTGTCTCAGGATGCCCATATCAACCAGACTGGCTGGAGAAACTGTAGGAAATTGTCCATCCATATTTGGCGGAATCTGAGGGAGAAAGGCCAGGGAGAGCTAAGGGGTGGGCCTAAAGCCCAAGTGCTTAAACCAAAACTAAGAGCTTAGAATAACACTTACGAATAATTTAGACAGGCTATAAACAAGCAGTAATAAATGCAACAGAAAAGATGCAGTTGAACACTTCAGAAAACAGGCAGCAAGTAGCAGGAAAAAGCAAAGCAAGATGAAGTAACAGAATAGTGGGAAGAAACACCAATTAGAAAAATATAAGCAGCTGAATAAAGTGTTTTTTTTTTTTTTTTTTGAGAGTTTTTGGATCAGTAAGAGATTCCAAGTTTTTGGTGATTTTTTTTTAATGTATTATTTGTATGTGCATGAGAAATGTAAGATTATAGGTTCATAGGTAAGTTAAGTACTAGGATAGTTTCTCTTGCTGGCCATTTTATCTAGCTAATTTCCACTTTTGTGTTTGAAATAACCTATCCCAATAGGTTATTAATTGGCCTTACCTGTCCCAAGGTTGATAATTTAAATATTACCCCTAGAGAGAATAACTGGGATCACACCATAGATAATTTGAGTGGACCCTGTGCGTACAATAAAGCATTTAGGAGCTGCACATGCCCATTGGTAGTGCATGGGGACATTCTGGGGTAAATGTTCTGTTTCCCATCCATATACCTTGGTTGCAGTTGAAAATGGACAGGGATGAACTTTGTTTTATGTGGATGGAGTATGTTCCACAGCAGTGGTAGCCTCTGCAAAATATACCTGTCCCTCCAAACTGTTCTGTTAATGTTGCAGAAAATGTTTAAATGCCTAGGCAAATTATTTCTGATGAAATTTGACTTGCTTCTTTTTCTTCTTTCTGCTTTTCCCTGTTAGGGTTCGCCACAGCGGATCACCTGCCGCTCATGATTGGCAGTGGAGTTTTATGGTGTTGAGTTGCCAGCCCAGCGCCCAACCTTCTACAGTAGGCACAAACATGCATGCACTCATGCCTAGGGCCAATTTAGAGTGTCCAATCCACCTATAGCATGTCTTTCGGATGTGGGAGGAAACTGCAGCACCCGGAGGAAACCCACGTGACCACAGGGAGGACATGCAGACTCTGCACAGAAGGCACCCCAGCCGAGAATCGAACCGGAGAACCTCTTGCTGTGAGGCAACAACGCTAACCACTGCATTTTTTTATTATGTGAACTCCTAGTTGAAGTTATTATTAAACTAGTATGTCTTCCTACAGAAACTGCAAACATAAAAAAATGCTAGAATGTCTCTACCCCTCTAAAAACACTGAGCTGCGAGACTTTGTCTACACCAAATGTATAGGAATATACAAGTTTACATATTCTTTCTCCACTGTTCTAGCCTGGACTAAACATTAGGCACTTACCTGCAGCCAAGATATGCTGAAGAAATCATAGATCATTTTTTTGAGTACTGCCTTGCACACCGTACTGTAGTCTCCGCTTTCCACTGGTCTTATGATTTGTTCCATGATGCTAATATCCTTGCTTGAAGTTGAACTGTTGCAGTCTCCAAAAGTTTGCTGGCTGCCGAAATAATTAATCAGTGCCAGGGACCTCCTGAATCCTAATGCTGCCGCCCTTCTGTTTTTGCCTTAACCCCCCAAAGAAAAGTGCACCCAGCAATACCCTTTTTAAAGGCATTGCAGTGGCAGAAAAACTGTAGCGTATTAGTCAATCATTGATCACTGATTGTTCATTTTTCTCCTTTGCATCAGTCTACCTTGATTGGTTCATATTACCTGTAAGCCGACAAGCAGAATGTGCAAAACAGAGCCAACACTCTTAATGCAAAACTATGGAAGTTTGTAAGCGCCGTGCCTTAAATGCGGCACTTTCCGCATAATCCGAGCACTTGGAAGGTGAATTCTAACCAGCTAGCACCCATATAAGGGAATGTGTTCTAATTGGAAAGCACTCTGAATGTGTGTGCATTTGAGAAGCCACACTACTTTCACTTTCCAAGTTTTGCTACATTTCCACCGAAAGTCATCACATAGTCACTGCATTTCACTTTTTTTTAACATTCTATTCTTTCTAACATTTTACATGTTGTAATATTTAAAACAAGCACAGTTTTTATGAAAACAATATAATTACATTTATCTTCGCTTAATATGGCTCTCTGTATGTTCTACTGAAAGACAATTACAATCTTCACTGAGCCTATCAAATTTCTTCTCTGAAAGCAACTGGATTTGCTTCAGCATAGTACCACTTCTCTGCATGAATAATGAGTTAGAATATTACACTATACCAGAAGTCTTTAGGACTGAAAAAAAAATGTTTTATTGAAGTTTATATTAAAACTCTACAAAATTCAAAAACTTTTGGGTCTCCTGAAAAGAGGCCATTAGCCTAGTGGGACTAACCTGGTCAACAAAGAATAAATAAAAAATAAATAAAAAATACATCTAAAACGGTCACATGACACACTGCTTTCATATTCCTTGCACAAATACATACTTGGGTATTGGGAAGGGTTGGTACAACATTAACAAATCTAGAAGACATGGTGAGAGGCTAAGTCAAGGGCCTTTGCATCATTCACAGTCATTTAGCTGTTGACTGCAATTCTTCTGTCAGTACAGAAGTTATATAATATAACAGTGATACATTTCACAACTGCCTATCAGTCAAAGGATACGGTATCAACATTCCAACTCTTAGTAAACATAGTCACTAAGCTGGCACAGTTTCATCACAACTCAGGACCTAACACAGATTCCATACTAGACTGAAATACCAAGCCAGTAGATTGCTACTAAATGCAGCTCCAAGCCCTAAATAAAACTGAAGCAGGCTTCTCTGAAACACTCTCTCTTAGCTGCCAAAGCATGCAATCACTTGTGAGAGCGCTTTACTCTTCTGCTGTTTTTCTAAACAGATCTCAGCCTAGTGACTCAGATGGGGCAGGACAACAACAACTTGCAAGCATCTCAGGAACGTGGAGGCTGTGGATATTTCACAAAGATTATGTCCCATAACATTCATCTGAGTTAAGACCAGTGAAATAAAAAAAATATTTGCCAATCATACCAGGATGTTCACATCTCATAGTTCATTGCTCATGCAGAATAAGTTATTTACTAGGCTAAAATTAACTTGCTTTACAATAATTCTGTAATTTTCTAGTTTCAACCCACTGATGAAAAATATATACTCTATTACTAAGAATTTTGTCATAGCATGTAATGAAGAATGATTATTAAAAGGCAAACCTGCAAGTTCTACTTACCATCCAATGTAACATTGGCACAGATTTTCATGGGATGTTGCCTGTTTAATCAGTAATTCCACTTGGACAGGAACATCTAGAGTTTCATCATGAGAGAAATCCCGACCTAAAGTTCATTCAAAATACAAAGATAAAAGATGGTTTTCCACCTAGAACAGCACTATAATTATGTTTTTAATTAACAATTAGTCTTAATACTTTGATTCTAGAAAACATGCTTTGTCTACAGATCTCAAGCTTAAATAAAAATGAAATGAAAATTAATGACATCTGTTTTGTCCAAATTAAGTTTTTACAAGAGTTACCAACCGCTGAAGTTCTCGTGAGTCATTCAAACCTGAGAGTTTATCTTCTTATGTAGTAAGCAGACAAGGGGTTTTCATCCAGATGTTGAGGTAGAAGGGTGTGCTAGGGTGCACTGTTTCCTTCATATCTCATCAGTACATACAAGAACATGCTATAATAACTGGATGAACTCTAGATATACTACTTCTGAGATCCTAATAAGTTGACATTTTAACCTTTAAGGCATCAGAAGACTCTCAGTGGGAGCCACAGACTCTTTTTGCAGAGGACAATATATCCTTGGGACACTACACATCATCAATGTGAGTTGGAACAGTTGCTGAACAGAAATAATAACTGTGGCTGGATGTGGGATGCCTTATGCACCTATAACACATTCTTATAGGTTTGTAGGTACTTACTAGGCTAATGATATGTGAGGATCTTCAGAAGCCCAGCTATGCATTTCCAATAAGTTTCCAGCTCTAGTATTTTTATTACAATTAACCCAGAGCCCCTTGTATTACGATTATGAATAACTAAACAGGCAGGCACGCATTTACATGTTAACCCTGTCCATAAGCAAGCTCAGCCCTAGGCCTCTTCGGGGGGGGGGGGTTGACTAACCCTGATTAGAGTTATTAGATCTTCAGCCATTTTTATCATTTGTTTTTTAAGCATAGGGGCCTGAGCATGTGGCCTGGGCATCGATTTTTTAGACATGGATCGAGATTTAGGCCTTAGTAATGAAGGAGGTGTCATTTTAATATGCAAGTCTGTAGGCCTGAATACACCCTCAGAAGCCGGTGCCTGCACAGCGGCTCTGGACCCATCCAAGGTAGAAACATTCGCAGGTTCCATAGTTGAAGTATCTCGCGGCATACCGGACTCCGAATGGGTCTCAGTAGAGGCCTGCGAGTCAGAAGTAGCGGGTATCAGGGGCTGCAAAAGTGCCTCACCGAGTACCAGCGAACTGGTGACTGGCTTAGGAGAAGCGTCGTCGGCAGTTTTGGACCTCGACGACCTGTCTCTGTCTTTATCTTTGCGTTTTTTTCGGAATCCCGGTAGTCGGATGGCTAATCGACGACATTTCTGGATAATTAAACTAAGAACCAAAATAATGAGAGGCAAAAATATAACGATGACGGATAGTGTGCTGATTAAATAAAGCACAAAACTGACAGTAAGGTACGTCGTGGTCAGGACCAAGGCAAGGAATACAGTACGAATGAAAAATCTTTATAAGGTATTTGCTTTCCACAAGTAATGCAATTATTAACTTTTACTGACATTGGTAAGGAGCAAGAAAAGTTTCCCCAACGGGGTACTTAGCTTTAAGTTGAAGACTTCGGAGCTGAAACTCGAAAATGGAAATTTCAGGTGTCGGCCGACCGGCACTTGCGAACTGCTTCTGCTTCGGGCACTGCATGGCAAGAAAGACCGATGTAATAGCATCGGCTGCGTATTTTATACTCTCTGATGACCTGACGTCATGGAAGAAGGGACAGCAATCGACGCAGGACCCAAGACTTTGTTAATCAGGCCGACTGAGGGCAACCTGCCAGCAGATTACCCAAATGCAATGACTGCAACAGTGAAACACGAAGAACATCTAAACAGGCAGGCATACATTTACATGTTAACCCCATCCATAAGAACCAAGAGTGCCAAATCCGGGGGTGAACTTCTGGCTTCTCATCCAGTCATCCAGATTATGCTCAAATAAATTAAGAAATACACTTTGCTTTAAATAGAGAGGAAGACGATTCCAGAGAAGTGGTATTCTCTGTCAGATGTATCTATTCCTCCAGCATGTTCTATTTAAAGTGCAGAACAGATTGAGATATCTTGAGCAGGTGTTTCTGCCATTACTGGACTTGCAGAAGTGTAGTAAATCTGAAAGGATGGGGTTGGTAGAAGCTCTCTACCTGAAAGCTATTGAAGGGTGATCTTTGCGTTATTTACACAGCCTGTACCAAACTAATCCTTTCAGATCCACTACACTTCTGTTAAGTCCAATAGTGTAATTTGATCATCATGCACCCACTGTTATAAGGACGCCTTTTTTCATTTCACAGCTTATTAGTAAGGACATGGCATACAGGTCCACAGAGGTGCATTCTGCATTCACTAGGCTGATCATTGGGCATAATGTTCACTTCACTTCAATAAGCATGTTCAAACATCTGATACAACTCAAGCAATCACAATGCTCCACTAACAAAATGAAGGGCCTAAATCACAGAAGCTACACTGATCATCTCAAAGCCATGTCCCTGCATTCATCTGGGCCATAGTTAGGGCTCAGTCCCTCTGGACCATTAACCCAGGCTTGCATTCTGAGTATCTGTTTTTGTATTTTGTGTTCACAGTATGAATTAACTTCTTTGCAATTACAGTCAGTGATATATACAAAAATTTATGGGAACACCTCTAATGCTGGTCGTCATTTTTTTAATGCCATGACACCCGCTATAGCCTGTAGAAACTGCACCACACAACCAAGGTGCTGTCAGAAATGACATTCTGACAAAATCAGAGAATGACTAACAGTATGGAAATAAAACAGAAAAATGTACTGTATTTTACAATATCAGTGGATCTACATACACACTAGAAAAAAATCACTAGGTCATAACATTCTCCTTTGATGGATAACCTGGATTACAATTAACAACAAACTGGAGAAACCTGGCCATTATAACAAGCATAAATGAAGACTTTCAAGTTTTTCTTTTTGTTTATATTGTCTTATTAAAATGTTATAAAGTACAGCCACAGAAACTAAATGAATACTATTTACAATTCAGCTTTACCCATCATAACTCACTCACAAAGCATACAATAACTAACACATAAGACTGCTATTCTCAGGATTAACCGCAAACGTGCTATCTAATCCTCATCACTAAGCACCTACTTAGACTCTTCTCCCAAATTCCTACCATCCTACATGCCTTGCAGTTATTTATACCTCTCCCGAACATTTTTACAACTATGCTACTCACGACAAAATAGTCCTCTTTCTACCCTCATGTATATCTCTGTCTTCCATTTTCTCTGTTACATGCCTTCCCACCACTGCAATGACAAATACTGGAGTGTGCCTGTCTCCTGTACTACAGTCTGCACATTTCCTTCCTATTCCTTATACGCCTGTGTTGTATCACAACAATAAAGCACTTTCATCCAGTTCTCTATTAGTTTCCTTCTATCTTCTAAGTCACATCACCTTCCTAAGTAGATTCAAATATTCATTAATGACACTAGAATAACAGCTACTTGTTTATTCTGTGCCAACTTATTAATTTCCTGTTTGTTCTTATTCTTTTTATCCACTGTGCTCTGTTAAAACAGTGACCTTAATAAACGTGGCAAGCTCAAGCCTCCAGCTTCAATACTCACAAATAGCTTCCCTCTGTGCTCCTCCTTCCACTTCCTCTAACAAACCTGCTCCAATCTTCACCATGCACAGCTTACATTTCTGCATTTCCCAATGAAACTGGTAGATGCCTTAGTACAAAAACTATTACTACCATTATTTAAAATGAAGTCACTTACCATTTACATCTGTTCTCCTGCTCTCTGTTTCCACTTCCCCTCTGTACTCCCTCTAGTAACAGTCTCCTCATGTACACAGACTCATAGACAGCTAATAAATGTGGTCCAAGAGACCACTGAGGACCCTAACTCAGTCTTCCCAAATGACCTAGACCACTGTCTGGTTAAGTGAGTGGCTTAAAATCATACAGCAGGCAAATGGAAGCTGAGGAAATCAAATACAGGACTACATAAAGCAGCCTGCTAACAGCTCGTAGTCTTAATCCTCTGCACAAACTACAAGAAGAACACACACACTATATCATTTCTTGCAACCACTTAAAAGACCACTCTGTGCCCTTTGCCACTTTCTTGACACACTTACTAATATGTCTTTAAGCTGCTTAAGGCATCCTCACCCACCCAAGGCAGATGCCCAATCTTCCCCAACCTCATCCTCAGTCTTCCCTCCCTCTCCCATCAATAAATGATGTCTACCAGTAGAATTTTTCATTTATTTATTTATCCCTGCCTCCTCTACACATTTTAAAAGCTCAGTGTGGACTCTTCCAGATAACTAATTCACAGAGAAACCAATCTCCACAGACAATGATGTAACCCCTTTTGATGTTCGACTAGTAACTTGTCAGTCTTTAGCTTCATACCCAACATTACTGAATATAAATACATCGGTCTCACTCAAGATCTATTACTGACATCCTCTACACATGCTGATGTCATTACCAAAGTCTTCTCCTGATTAAAACTGTGCTATAAGATTTCCCATCCTTCCCACCCATACCCACAGCTAAAAAAACATTTACCTAAACTTGAATACTGTCACTCAACAATTAACCTACATTTTTCACACACACAAAGAATACAAACCACAGAGAATACAATTTTCAGATTTGCTCTTCTAGCTAGTTCCTGAGACCTGCAGCTGAAATAATCTCCCACCTGAAATAACAGTAGAGACAAATGAATTAAAAAAAAACATTAAAAAATCAACCTACACAGTGCAAACATGTGTGAATGTGCAAAAGACAACAGATGAATAATGGAATTATAATAACAAGACAATCATCCGGGACCAATGAAGCCACAATATTAACCTCCTGAATGACTCATCTACCTTATAAAGTGTATATAAATGTGTGTTTTTTTCTACTGATACAAGCTTTTTCTACTGTACATAAAGATGTGTGCTTTTTCTACTGTATATAGATGTGCTTTTTTTCATTATATTATTGTATTAGTCCAGGTAAGTCATGTTATTGTATTATTACATACTGCTGGTTATACATTTGTCTCATTATAGTCTGTGTACTTTGTGATGTGTGAAGTACAGTTGCGTGAGTAAACCTACCATCACAGTGGATGTTCTAATAGATCACCACTGCAGTAGTCTAAGGCAGTGTTTTTCAACTGAAAGACTAGGGCCCACTGGTTGCAAGAGGGCTGCTGGCTGGAAGACTTATTTTTTAATTAAAAAAAAAAAATTAAGGGAGTTCTTTGAGAAGAAACCCCTTTGCATCTGGTCGCATGGACGCGACAGGTGTGTGCAACCAGTTTTCATTTTCTGTGTCTGTGTGACCTGCTATTTACATCTTCGTCTTCCATGTACATGGAATTGGAATTACAGAAGATGTTTGAAATGTGGACCATGAATGGACAAGTGAGGGGTAGGGGTGTGTGTGTGTTTGTTTAAGTAGTAGGTAGATAGGTGTGTGTGTGTGTATGTATGTTAGAAGTAGGTAGGTAGGCGTCTGTCTGTGTGCGAGTAGGTAGGTAGAGATCATAACTCTCAACCTCTTAGCACAAAAAAATCTGAGCAAAGCCAAAAATAATGGTGGGGCAAAGCCCCAAAACCAGGGACGACCTTTAAGTATTGCTATCACAGACTTATAAAGTTGCTAGAATAAAAGGTATTGTGTTATCGTGACTTTTCTGAAGGATATGAAGTCTGAAACTCAAATGCCTGTGTCATTATTAAGTGACTTCTGCCCTCCTGGATTTGCCACAATAAACCCAAAAAAACACAAATTTTATGAGGAACAGAAGACTAGTTGAGAGATAACTACCTCCCTCTTTTTACACAGACACACACACACCTCTACCATACCTCTCAAATGTCCCTGATTTTGACTGACATTTTAACTCTGTCCCTCTTAATCCCATCTAAAAGTGGTGACTTTTGGAGAAAAGATGATGAATTGCACTTAATAATGACAATAATTAGTTACAGACTATTTTACTTTAGAAGAATGCATATTCACTCATATTCTGTTATTTTGTCAATGTCTTAAGTTAATAATTTGGTTGGGAGGGTGGCTTAATGGTTAAGGCGTTTGTCTTACAAACAGAAGGTGCAGGGTTTGAGTCTCACAAGGGATAATTGGCTAGGCTTAAAATGGCTCTCAAGGGCAGTTAGCCTAGTACTAATCTATGAATCTATGAATACTAATATATGAAAAGTGTCCCTAATTATTTCTGGATTTGCCCCAGATTTTGCTGGATTTGTCCCTCTTAACTGAGAACTATGGGCAAGTGTGTGTGTGCGCACATTAAGAGGTAGGTAGCATACCTTTCAATTGTCCAGACTTTTGCCCCATATTTTTGGTCTGTTCCTCATAAAAAAAGACTCAAGTTTCAGACTTCATATCCTTTGCCATACAACGTTCAAACAGTGATTGTTTTAATTGGTTCCTAATAAATAATGACAGAGCTCCTGTAAAAGGACAGCCGGTGTGCAAAACTCTTCAAAGCCTTTAAGAACCATGCTAAGAGGGAGTGGAAAGGTCCGCATCTTGGCAACATAAAAACAAGAAACTGGGGCTGGAGACGCAGTCAATAACTATTTCAAAATATGCAGCAATAAAAACTAAAATAAAAATGAAGGATAATGAAGCAAATATGAGACAATGATGCTTCCCCTCTCTCTGTTAAAGAAGACGAATTTAAGGAATGGATAGTGGAAATTATTATGGAGTCATTAGGTAAGATAGTTCTTCAGAAGTTATAGCTGATGAGTGGGATAAAATGAAACTGGATTTTAAAAACAGGGTAGAAATAAAAGAAAAAGAGATATGGTTAGCAAGTAATAAGAATTATTTAGAGGGGCTGACAAAGGTTACAGTACTGCAGAATAAGAGGAACCTCTCAGAATAAGAGGAGGAGCAACTGTAGACTGCTAAACAGAAAATAAGGGAGTACCTAGATAATATGCAAGAGTTTAGAAAGAGTGTTGGTAAGTAATTGTATTTTCATAATCACTCCACATTTATCCCACTGACGTAGGCAATAGAAAACAGAAAGGTTTGTTGCCAAACTTAGGAAGCCTATAACAAGAAAAATAACTAGAGGTCCTATAGAGGTATTAGAGATACTTTGGAAATTTTATGAAAATTTGAATACAGCTGAGAAATGTGGAAATCAAGAAAAAGCACAAATGGAAACATTTATGGAAGACTTATATAAGCTAAAGTTAAAGCAAGATGAGGTTCAAGATAAAAACAGTGATGTATAGCCAATATGCAGGAACGTCACTAGGAATAAATAGTATTCCTCTGGAAGCTAGGAGGGAAGAAAGTGATAAAGATCTGGACGGTTTTGTTTAACATTATTTTAAAAGGAGGGGAAGCAACAACATCTTGGAAAAAAGCTGTGGCGGCTGTAATACCTAAACATAGTAAAGACCCATCAGATCCAGCTTCATATAGGCCCATTTAAATTTTAAACCATGATTATAAAGTGATTATGTCCATAATAGTTTAAAGAATGGCAAAGGTTTTGCCAAAATTGATAGATACAGATCAATGTGCCTTTGTGGAGGGGAGGCAAACATTTGACAACATTAACAGAGCAATGATGACCTAGAGGGAAGCGGAATGTAAGAAAATACTGCTGCTGTTGGCAGGTCTTGATGCAAAGAAAACATTCAACAGAGTAAGCTGGGATTTTATGGAAGCATCTGCATTCCCTGATGCAATAAAAAGGTTAAGTAGGAGAATATATATAAAGGAATGGAGGCAGAAATCAAAATGGGAGGGTTCCTCTCTGATAAGTTGTGTCAAAACAAAGGAACCAGGTAGGGGTGTCCTCTTTCCCCTTTCTTATTTGCATTATATTTAAAACCACTGGCAAAGAAAATAACAGACTCAGAAATCCAAGGATATAATTGTTATGGTAATCAAGTCAGCTTTATTTTGCAGATGATACTATTTTGTTGTACCTGATAAAACCAGAAAATGACATCTCAGTGTTGTGGAACATTCTGAGGCATTTAAGTTTTTTTTTTTGAGACATACAATTAATCAAAAATAAAACAGAGTATAGCTGTAAACTATGTACTGCACATGAATTGGTTCAGAAATACCCACATTTATGGTGACATCATGATAAAATGATGTATTTAGGAGCACAGAATATATGTGGGCAATGACTAAAGTAAAGATCATACAAAAACTGCCCCAGGGCAGATAGCCTAGTATGAACCTATGAACCTATAAACTTTAAAAAGGGCACAGCGTACTCAAATCAAGGGGTGGCGTAAGCCAAACACAATCGGGCTAGGCTTATAAATGCTCCAGGCCAGACAGCCTAGTATGAACCTATGAACTGAGAAACTGGAAGATCTTGTCTATGGATATGGATAGCAAGATACAAGCAGTAAAAATGTCTTTAGCCCCTTTAGTTTTATACACAGGTCAGGCATATTTTTTTCAACCAGAGAAGTTGCGGATAGTAATAAATGAAGAGTTGAAGAATTTTATCTGTGAAGGGAAGAGGGCAAGAGTCAACTAGGATAAGTTGATCTTTCCAATAGAACAAGGTAGTTTAGATTACCTAATTTGAATGGGTATTTTATAGCCACAGAGTTAATGATCTAATACATAACGCAATCAGAAAGCTACAATTCAAAGTGGAAAGGGATGATGAAGCAAGTGGGAAATTCAGTAAATAAGGAGAGTCTGGTATTTTGGATGCAGATCCTTAATGAGAATAACAAGTCAGACAAAACATTAAATTCATAAAGTAGTTGAAAGTATTCTAAGAACTAAGCCAACACAGGAAAGGAGAAAGGAGATTCTGCCATTAGGGATGAC
Source organism: Protopterus annectens (assembly GCF_019279795.1). Taxonomy (NCBI): domain Eukaryota; kingdom Metazoa; phylum Chordata; order Ceratodontiformes; family Protopteridae; genus Protopterus; species Protopterus annectens. Next base: position 1,788,291,976 of record NC_056729.1, read on the forward strand.
TGAAATTAGGGCTAAAGAAAATACGCAAGAGAGGGATAAAATTTATTGAAGGAAACTGGCAAAGGAACCAATGAACTTAGAACAAATAATGAGAGAGAGAGAGAGAGAGAGAGAAAGGTAATAGAATGGGAAGAGGCCAACAAGACATTTGGCCTGCAGACTAGAGACTACCTTCCCTATCAGGGATTGATACCAGACTATAGGCAAATAGAAAGGTGTAGGGGAATCCTAAGTAAAAGACCTGCACTGGCAGAGTTTTTAGTTGAATCTAGAATAGAAGTTAAAAAGATAATTAGGAAGGGATATAAAATATTGCATGATAACGATAGGAATCAAACAGAGGAGGCTAGAAAAAACTGGAAAGGTAGATTGGATAAGCAATTCACTAAGAAACAATGAGGGATACATGTATGGCTCCCAAATATGCAACAAAGTCTACAAAACTTAAGATCTTAACTTGGAAGTCTTCACACAGGCATTTTTTATACTGCAAGCAGACATGACTCTATAATGGTGGTAGGAATTTCCTCCCTCAATAAAATCTGAGGAATCCCCCTCGATTTCTCAGACATTATCAGCTGAGGTTCCCCCTCAGAGTCAGGAACAGACATCGGAAAAGCCTCTGTGGACTTGTGAGAATTCAGATCCAATGTAGGCCTCTGATAAGGTTGCAGTAGAGGAATCTGAAACAAGTACTGGCTGGATGATCTTCAGAACTTTCACTAGCCTCTAGAGATACATCTGGGGGGGCTGGACAGCGGCCAGATTGGGCCTGAATTTTTTGGCCTTCTCCTTGGCAGATGGCTGACCTTTGAGATGGGAGGATTCAGCCATAGCACCCTGAGCCAACAGCTTAAGACATTGTTTTTCAAGGAATATGGACAATGAGAAGATGAGACTACATAGGGACTTAGGCACAAATATCAGGCAGAAAGAACACTACGTATGATCGTGGGAAGCACCCAAGCAAAAAAAGACACTGGTAGCGACGGTGTTTATGGGGAGTATGTGTTCCACACTGACATTTTCCTTTTCTGGATGACATGAACACAATACCAAGCAAGAATAAAAACCCTAATGGGTCACTTATCTGAAAAAATGGTTTGGTAACCATCTCACAGCAGAAGGGTATTCAGAACACTACATATTCAAGCCATTTTCTCAGATAAGTGACCCATTAGGGTTTTTATTCTTGCTTGGTACTGTGTTCATGTCATCCAGAAAAGGAAGATGTCAGCATGGAACACATACTCTCCATAAAGACCATCACTACCAGTGTCTTTTTTTGCTTGGGTGCTTCCCACGATCATACGTAGTGTTCTATCTGCCTGGCATTTGGACTGGAGACAAAGAAGTTCTGAGTGTTTGCATCCATGTGTCACCTTTATGCTCTGCATCTTGCATGGAGAGCATACATGTAACATATGGCACCTATAAGAGCTGAAGGCTTTGGTATACTGGCTGGACATTGGGCTATCCTTGGCAGGAAATCCTTAGGTGAAGAATGCTGCAACAGTAATACGTAAGGACATCCAATACATGCAGAAACATGTTTTGGAGGAGGAATGAGATTTAAGGGAAGGCAAGAAATGACCAACTTATGTAATGCTGGAGTGATTATACTGTACAGAAGAATATATGTGATGTATACTGTTTGTAACTGTGAACACATTAATGTGGTTAGTTTTCTTTAATACAAATGTAAGTTTGCCTATATATCAAGTGATAATTCATTAAAGGTACTAAAAAAACAGTCTGTAAATTAAGAATGTTATCCAGTGTTACTGCTAATGGGCTTTTAGGAAGTATACACACACACACACACACACACACACACACACACACACACACACACACACACACACACACACAAGCCTTCTTGTTTGTTTGTTTGTCTTTCGGCTTTTTCCTGGTAAGGGGTCGCCACAGCAGAACTCCGGTCCGCTAATGATTGGCAGTAGATTTTTTACGAAACGCCAAGGTGCCAGCTCAACGCCCAACCTTCAACGAAGGCACGCCCATTTACGCACGCATGTCTTTCGAATGCTACCCGAGCGCGGGGAGGTCATGCAGTCAGGCACTCCCAAGCCAAGCAGAGAATTGAACGGGAGAACCTCTTGCTGTGAGGTAACAACGCTACCGCTGTACCACCACGGAATTACACACTAGCCTTCTTAATAACGTGATATTTGTTTTATCTATGCCTCATTCAAAAGCAGTGAAAAGATATGTTACATATAAAAAAAATTATGAAACTGTGTGGTTAAATTAAAAATAAATAATCCTCATAGCATAGCTTTAGACAAGTAAATGTATGACTGGGACTTTAGTTAATCTACAAGATTGTCTCAAGTTTTGAAGAATAGAAGCAAAAAATGCCAATATTCAGATGAACTCACCTGTCAGCTTGTCTCGGACCCTGTTTATGATCTGAATAGCCTTCTTGTTCAAAGCTTCTGGCTGTACACCACCATCACCAACTGAAAAAATGAACAAAACAGATCAGTGAAAACAGAACAGCAAAGACCATGGCCTTTCCAGATATGTTATACAAATGATTCTTAATTGTTTTACTTAAAGACAAGCTAAAAATACATAATGCATACAAAAAGTAAACAAAGCAGTATCCTTTACCTTGTGATAAAGACTAGCAATCTCTTCTATTGGTCACCTGGGTTGGAAACACATTTACTACAGAAAGAGGCATTATACCTAAAGCAAACCTATTTCTTTTTTAGGTAAATGGCTACTGGCCCCCAGAAAACCTGCAGAGACAGATTACACACAGAGCCTCTCAGATTCGGAATATCATGTCTATATCACAGTCAGAGAGAAAGCAAAAACAATATTACAGGTGCATAACAGTCATTATATAGGAATACATAATTCTAGGGTCCATATCACCACATTGACTGGTGATAAGTTCGAATGCCCCTTGTTCGAACCGAAAAGTCCGAAAGCCCTAAACTGCGAAGTTACAGAACATCGATTTTTTTCCCAGGGAAAAAAGTCAGTGGGCCATCTTCGGGGCTTTGCTATTTCCTCCACTGTAGTGCAATCTCGGAGTTGGTATACTTAAGTAGGGGGGGGGGGTGTGGCGGGTGAAGCCCCCCCACTTCAATTTGTTTTAAAGTTGTGATTTTTTTTTTTTCAGGGAGCAGCGATTTTTTTTCCCCGGGGAAAAAAAATCAGTGTTCAGCGAGTTCGCTGTTTAGGGTTTTCGGACTTTTAGGTTCGAACAAAGAGCATTCGAACTTATCACCATTCAATGTGGTGATATAGACCCATAATTCTAGACCTTCAAGGACTCTCATCTAAAAGGTACTTATTTGTTTAAAACTTCTTTCCACCAGAAGGGAGCTGACTGGGTGAAGGCTTCAAGGAACTTCTAATAGCTGCCAGATCTTTTCAAAGACCCATCAGTCAGAGATGAGGATGACTGGATGACATATTTTTCTATTACTTACTTCCTTCTTTACAGAAGCCATTGATGAAAACGACCATAGGTTCATAGGTAGGTACTAGGCTATCGGCCCTAGGGCCTATACAAGCCCAGCCAAAAAGGTACCTTAGCTTTTGCCACCCAAGAAAATTATTTTCCTGTGCCACTGTCAAGCAGAGCCACAGAAGTGATCCCCGGGATGAATTTCCTATTTTCCATCCAATCATCAAGACTTTTCTTGAAGAGTACTAATGAGGAGCTTTGTTTGATATAGATAGGTAGTTTATTCCAGAGTATGGGAAGTGTCTGGGACAGGAATCTATCCTTCTGGCATTTCTGTTTATTGTGGTGACAAGGTTTAGGTCCCTAGAGCATGAAGCTCGGAGGGATTGGGACTTCTTTAAGTGGAGCATGTCCAACAGCTCTGGGTTTGACATAGCTTTGTATGTTAGGCAGAGATCACCTCTGAGTAGGCGATATGCGACAGAGTAAAGCTGGAGTATTTTGAAACGGTCTGCGTAGGGCATCTGTTTGAGGCCCATGTAGCAAAAGAGTCTGAAATAGTAACTCTTAGTCTCCTTGAATGGGGGCAGTGGGAGCATTATACACCCACTTTCTCAGATAACTCTGAAGAGTTGGAGCTCTGGCAGATTCCTATAAAGCAGCCTATCTTATTTATGGCAGTCCCAACAAACATGTCTTTATACATTTAGAGCAAGTTTGTAGCAGACAGCTTAACAGAGATAAAGACAGACAGAAGAAAAATATCAGGATAGCAGATAGTAAAGAATGCCTTTCCAGAAATTTGCTCTAACCTTAGACTGCATGTCCAAAGCGCTGCTTTGTGAGCATGTGAAGTGCAAACCAGATGGCTAAACTATAGGTATCCTGAACATACTTCCTTGAAACACATGGCCAAAAGGTATTACTCCTTTAAGAAAAATGAAACTTGAGCAAGCCTGAAAAGAGATTTGCTTACTTTAACAAAAACAAATGGCACAGATAGTATTCCATGTATTAGTCTACCTGTTATGTAAAACACTGCAGCCAAGTTTTCTGTTCTGACTATGCCTTCCTTCAACAGATGATGAAAGGATTGTGGTACCCTCAGAATCATCATCACTTCTACATGGCTATCTTGATGAAATTTTGCTTGCAGAGTATGGATGATGTCCTGATTAAGGCAAACATTCTTTACGAAAACATCCATAGTGACTATCTAGTTCACCAGAAATCAGAAGAAGAGAATGCATCCCTTAGCTGAAAGTCATGGGACTATCAATCTCCACCACCACTTCTTCTAAAATGGAAAAGATATACATATCATATGGGTGAAAACATCCATGTGCTGGCCATATATTAGACATGAAGGGCCCACAAGTAGACCAATACATGTAGTCTAATGAAAATGTCCAAAACTATGGCTGCAAACATGAGAGAGACCTAAGACCTTGAGAATTTATCTAACTGACACTGCTTGCAACATACTCAGAATTACCATAGACAAAATGATCTTGTCTAGAAACAAAAGGATGAGATCAAAACTTTCATTCCCATGTTCTTTGTGCCTCCCTGCCTGCCGACCATTGGGCCCCTGCCAGTCTTGGGTCCACACATTCCTCACAGGAAAGGAAATCTCCTCAGGGTGAGAGCCAAATAGCAGAAGTCATTAGATAGGCAGGCATAAGTAAACACTAGGGATGCTTATGCCCAGGCTTTCTGTTTAAGCCTTTCTACAGGAAATAGGAACCCCCTGCCCCAGGGGTCACATAATCGACTGGAGGAGCTTGTGTTTAACAGCAGACCCTAAATGTCTCCAGTCAAGGAAATAATACAGTGTACTTGCCACAACAGCTTGCATCACTCTCTGAGGTAGGTCTCAGAATTATTTCTGTATGTTCTAACCCCTACCCCTGGTGGCTGGTGTGCTTTTGCATCACCATAGGGGCTCATAAAATGGAGGGCCAAGCTACTGCTTCTAGAAAACTTCTATAATTCAACCCTTTCAAAAAATATAGATGAATCCAAAGCCATAGTAGAGTGGGCTTTGACCCTGCCTGGAACAGTTTTGTTGTGGTGAGAACAACAAAAGGTAACAGCCTGAGACAACCATTTGGAAATAGTCTGTTTTGACACAGATTACACCTCCATAAGACAAGTAATCCAAAGATCTGAAAGATTTAGATCTATCAAGATAGTACCAGAATTGTCTGTGGACATCCAAGGTATGGAGTATCCTTTCCCCTCATTTTTAGGTTCAGGAAAGAAAATGGAGAGATGGATAGTTTGGCTTAAAGTAAACTTAGATATGACCTTAGGCATAAAAGGACTAGTTCTCAAAGAAACCCTGTCTTTGTAAAATGAGACAGGGTTGATTTACCATAGCAGCCTGCAGCTCAGACATTCTTCTTGTAGACGTCTTGCAGACATCTGAGCAATCAGAAAAACAGATTTCCATGCTAAGAACTTCAAGTTAGCCAGATGAGCTGGTTCAAATAGGGCAAGTGATAGCTTCTCTAACACAAATTTAAGATCCCAAGGAGAAGCCACTAATTTTCTTGGTGGCCTCTTATGTAAAGCCCCTTAAAAAAACATTTTGTTATGGGAAAGCTTTGAAAGATGAGGATACAAGGGCACAAATGCTCAAATGGCCAGTACATGAACTTTGATGGAGGAGTAAAAAAGGCAAAAGGGTAGTAACTCACACAAATGTTGTAAAACCAGAGAAACACTAGTCCTGCATGGACACCGGTTATGTTGTTGGTACCAACAAGAAATCCCTTTCCAACTCCTAATGTATGATTTTCTAGGGTCTATATTATAAACATGAATACTTACCTTATCGAATCCCTTAACATCGACCCGTCCTCATCGAACCGCATAAACACCGAAGCAACTAAACCTCAAAATTCAAAACATCGAACTATCATACTTGTCCCACCCCACCGCCCGCTACATACTACGTACACAAACTAAATAAACCACATGCATACACTAACCAAAAACCTACTTCTAACCCGAAACTAAACCCTACTTCTAACCCTACACTAAATCTTACATATACCATCAAGTATGCACTTAACTTAACCCATACTCTAACCTTAAGGTCCGTAACTATCGCACAATTACCTTAAAAATCTAAACCCAAACAAACTAAATAATCCACACACATACACTTAACAAAACCCTACACTAAATCTAACATACATTACCATCCATGCACTTACCTTAACCCGCACCCTAACCGTAAGGTCCATAACTATCGCACACTTACCTTACGGAGCTATACCGCAGAAGGCCAACCATGATGATTCGATGTTCCCGGTTTCGCTCTTCTGGACGTTCGATGCTTTTGCATTTCGATAAGGACGGGTCGATGTTTACGGATTCGATAAGGTAAGCATTTGAGTTACTAATATAGACCCATTTTCTAGTAGCAGGCTTTTCGCCTCTATTAGCACCTGCTGCACATCTTCAGTAAACAGGTTCCTAAAGGGAATTAAAACCCTATAACCCTGCTGCCCCTGAAAAGGAAGATAAGATTGTATAAGTTCCACAATTTTTTTAAGGTTTTATACACTCATCTCAAACATGACCTAGCAGCAGTACAATTAACTAAAGCTATAGCTGCTAGGTCATGTTTGGGATGAGTGTATAAAACCTTAAAAAATTGTGGAACTTATACAATCTTATTTTCCTTACTTAAAAGATTGTGGAACTTTATACAATCTTATCTGCCTTTTCAGGGGCAGCAGACTGACTACCAGGAAAATTGCAGACAGTGACACACACATCCTCCAAAGTTCTAAGCACTCGAGGAATGGATGAAGGTTCTGGAAATTCCATCAGTAACAGCTCATAGTATTTCCTGAGGGACTGAGAAGCCTCAGGGTTCTCCCACTGAAAACAATGGCACATTCTGGAAATAGTTTCAGAGAATGAGAAACCCCCACAGGGAGAATCAGGTATGGTGCTCGTCTCAGAGTCTGAATCAGAAATCTGAAGAGAAAACCCTGCGCATCTATCCCTTCATATTCCTGTCCAGATTCAAAATCTTGAATCTCTTCAGGAAAAGAGACATCACTCTTTCTTTCACCAGAAACCACCTTATAAGACGTATCAACAGCATGAACTAAACCATAAGCCAGATCTAGTAAACTACTATCTAGACAAAAAAGTAGATACATGTTTTGTTTTCTGTTTTCTGTTTTTTTTTTTTTGATCGGAAAAATGGGGTCAACAAAGGAAATTCACCCTGGGGATCATGTCAGTCGCCCTGCTAGACAGGGGTCCAGGGAAGTAAATAGTGTGGGAAGAAATAGCCAGGGAATTGTTATGGCTAGGCTTGTATAGGCCCTAGGGCCAACAGCCTAGTACCAACCTACGAACAATGTTAACGGTAAGAGCAGAAGCTTCCCCATGGATGGGCATAACATTCTGACTAAACAGGGAAGCCTCCTGCTCCTTCTCCCAGGACTGACAAGAGTATCTTTCCCTTGCCCATTGAGGGGACTCCAAAAGCTGCAGATGATGTTGCTAACCCCTGGTCCATAGTGGCTGTAGGTGCTACATCAGAGGGATCTAGGGTAAAAGATAAGCGGTCCGAGGAATCAGCTTTGACCACAGCAAAGTCACCAACCTATGCATGAAGAAAATTGATAGCCTGCTGTGGTGGCAAAGCCTGTTTGCTTAACTTTTTGTTTTTGTGGCTGAAAGAAGGACTGACTGTGGAACTGCTAGTTTGTTCCATGGTCAAGGCAAAATAGTGCCTCTTTCCCAGGGAAGACAAGTAGCATAAGCTAATAAAAAATTAAAGTTGTTAAAAGTCACTTTTTTCTCACAAAACACAGTATTAAGCACTTTAATACACTATGCCAGTCAAAAAGTAAAATAAACACAATTTCCCCTTAAAAACTGTGGTTTTCAAATACTTTGAAAACGATGTTCAAGTCTCATGACAGTCTGTTAAAAGACAAAGTAATTAAAATAACTTTTTAAAGGGATAGTACATTAGAAGAATTCAATTTTATGTGAAAGTTTTTTTCCTAAAGGGAGCTTATCTGACCAAGAAAGGAACAGCACAAGCCAACCATCGATCCTCAAAAGCCCACAGGAAAACTCAAAAGGGCTCGATGCTTAAGCCCGTGTTTTTAGACAGCTCAGCTCAAGCTTCCTAACAGTTTTCGAGCATGGAATGTACCCTGAAGCTTTGGAAGCTGGTTGGCTGTCATATCCTTGGCAGGATACAACCCATATAAAAAGGGCTACTGCAGCAGTGATCACTATGATGAACAATTAGCAATACATAATACCAAACTCAAAACTGGAATACATTAAGATGGATCTGCTCAATGTCAGACATCTCGATAACAAATTGCCTGATCTTGAGGCAATCTTGCATTTGGAACATACTCATATTTGAAAAATTACTGAGAAATGGTTTCATTTAAAGAAAGCAGTTCTTTCATACCTGGGTTTTATGCCTATGATTGCCTTTACGTCAATGGCAACTGTGGTGGTGTCTTCATATTCGTTAAAGACCATATCAACTGCATGCAGATTCTCAGAAACCCTAAAATAGAACTCACAGAATTCCAAATCACCCTAAACAGGACAAATTATCAGCTTATCGCCTGTTACAGGACACCCTCCACGTATACTGACAATCATGTAAGACACCTAAATGTACTTGGTGAACTTACAATATACAAGAACTACATTACATTGGGAGACTTCAACTACCCAACAATAAACTGGAACACGTATGTGCGTAATGTAGGGGGCTCCCAGAAGTTATTAGATTTAACAACCAAAAACTCCCTGGATCAGGTAGCTAAAAACCCACTAGAGGGCATAATATTCTCAATTGGTGTCTTACAAATGTAGCATGCACTGTTCCCTTGTTATCTCCTTCCTCAGATATATCAGACTATAAGATAGTGACTTTCACCCTTCAAAATCTATAAAGCCCTAGCATCTAAAATCTTGGAACTCAAGAATTTAAATCTTACAAACCTTAACAAATTATATGATTAGATTTCAAAATGTACTCATAGGGTCATATGTGAGTACCAAGCGAACTGCCCTGAAGAGTCATTCTAAGCCTAGTTAACAGCCAGAAGTCAGAATCAAACCTTGTATTGTGTGTTATGAGGTGAATACCTTCACCATTATGCCAAACCCTCCCTGGGCAGCAGATCTAATGATGACTCAGTAGGTAGCTTCACAAGAGAGTGCCACACCCCATTTACACCAACGTATAGAGGTGGAAGTCCCAACATAAGCAAATATGATGGTTAATTCAAAAATAAAACACTCTGATGGCTTTCCAACATAAATGCACTTTACAATAAAAAACTTCTTAAATTATACAGCATACCCAGAACCCTCATATCACGGATAGTCTTGGAAATATTATTAAAAACTTGAAAAATACTATCAGATCTATTAAAGCAGACCTTAAATGCAGGTTGGCAGCTGAAACCAAGAGCAATTACAAATTCTTCTTCAGCTACATTAGAAAGCTAAAGAATACCCAACATCTATTTAGACCCAAAAGACACTGCCAATACACCAGCAACAAACAAATTCAGTGCTAATTTTACCCCACAGACTTCTTTGCAAAGTCTACATATTCTTAAATCCCTATTTTCGCAAAGAAGCATGTACTGAACATGCTTTCTATGACAAAAAATATTTCTTCCAAGGGGCATAACAATAAACCTGATTGTTTAATAAACAGTACTAAGCATGGCCTGACACGAGCCATTCCTTAAGCTGTTCAATCTAAATTTAGCTACATGTTTTGTATCTGAAGTCTGGCACACCACAGTGATGATGCCACTCCACAAGGAGGCCCTACCATCAACCATAGAAATTACAGACCCATCAACCTGATAAGTCTCATCTGCATGCCATGGAATGCACTATAACTTTCCTTATAAACTATGATATCAAAATCTCATTCCACTCGATTCACTGCAGTTTGGCATTATGAAAGGAAGAAACTGCCTAATAAATTTGGTTAACTTTTGTTACATAGGTTGCTGACAGGGGTCATGCTGTTCACATGACACATCTTGACCTCTTTAAAGTGTTTAACATCATACCATAAGCTGGCAGAAGAGAAGCACATTTGTTCTAGCAATCGGGGGAAGTTGAAAGACTCAAGTTTTTCAGAATAATTTTCCTGCAAGATCAAAGACAATTTTGGATGGAGAACAGGTTATAGAGGAAACAAAAAGTTTAATCAACACAGAGTCAGGACTCTCCTTCTCAGTCTTTTGATAATAAGCCTTTAAGAGACAGTGAAACCTTTTCCATACTTTAAAAGGAAGATAACTGAGTGACACAAAAAAGTCCAAGAGATGACTTGATAAATAAGTAATTAAGTACCTTGGACTCAAACAAGAGTTTAGAGTTGAGAGAGTGAGATGATCAGGAAGAAATCCAGAAACAATGAAATTAGCAAATATATGAAAACACTATAGGACATCAATCCCATTACATATAATCCTGTTTTATGCCATTAATATTTAGGAGGGCAATGAATGGACTGAAGAAGCAATGGTAAGCCAAACAGTTTTTGTGCTTAGCAATATTTGTTTAAAGTTTTCCTGATGAAAATTGTATGCTATATTGTAAAGTAGTTCGGTGTAGTAAATAGACACAGAAAGTTTAAATGTGAGGTGGGGAGTGGGGTGAGTTTAATAAGTGACTGCTGTATATGCTAGTGATACAAAAGTAAGAAAGCAGTTTTTCTTAACTATAATGTGTTCAGGTTTTGCACTGTAATAAGATGAGACAGACTAGAAAGAAGCAAGTTTTAGTTAATATAACACAGTGATCTTGGGCTGCTAGGGATGTAAAAGTACTTTTCTATTACTACAGAATTAAAAGATACTGATGTCCCTAGTTTTTATATACGAGTGGCTAACTTCTTGGAGTTGTAGTAATGGCCGAGTGGTTAAGACGATGGACTAGAAATCCACTGGGGTCTCCCCTAGCAGGTTTGAATCCTTCTGATTATGACACTTTGCTTTTGAGTTGTAGTTATGGCCAAGTGGTTATGCTGATAGACTAGAAATCCATCAAAGGCTCCCCACTCAGGTTCGAATCCTGCCGATTACAATCCTGTCTTGTTTTTATCCATGGGAGCATCTAGATTAACATTTTTAGTTTAAGATACAGAAACATTTTTTTAAGCAAAAATACTTGAAAAGCGACGAAAATGAAGGCAAATAAAGAAAAACAAACAAATGTAATTATTTCACTAATTTGCAAAATTACTACCTGTGTTTTTCATTAGTATCTGCTTTAAGGTGAAGACAATTTGCAAATGCAGGCAATTAACCATGTGAGGTCTGAAATCTGTTTTGAATAAAACTGACAAGGTATAATATATAACTGATTTTTAAAAAGACTATTGGCAAGATCATCAGTGAAAGAGTAAGTTCTGAATACAATCGACAAGGTGCAATATAACTGATTTTAAAGAACTATTGGGAAGCAGATCAGTGAAACTGCGTTCTGAATGAAATCAGAAAGATATAATATAATTAAGTTTTAGAGAGACACTGGCAAGCAATTCAGGGAAAATAAAGTATGATATATTATTATATATCATATACTCAGGGGCGGCTCGTGGCATCGGACTGCAGCCCCCTCAGCTAAAAAGTAAAGTGTGAGAAAAAATGTAAAAAAAAAAAAACCTTTTTTTTTGTTTAAAACAAACTTTGAGTCCGTGACTCGGAAGTACGCGCATGCGCACTTTAACCACCTTGGGCTGCGGCAGTTTTAAACAGCTTTTTTTTTTGTTTTCATTGCAGCCCGGAGGAGTAATGAAGGCATCATTGTGATGCCCAGAAGTCTATGCGGTTCCAAACCGCACAGAATTGGAAGGGGCTCGGACTGCGACGTCCGCAGGCACGTCGTGACGTGCTTGCTGGGCTAAATGCTGCTGATTGGTTGTCGCTCTCTTCCCGGGATTTATGTGCAGGGAAAAGAGCGAGAATCAATCAGTCAGTTGTGGGCTTGTGGAATGTGGATTGATTCGTTACTGTGATTAAGCAAGGAGTCCGATTTTATTAATAATTTAATTTGGTATTGGATTTTTTAAATTTTTTTTATTTGGGTGGTAATATCTGTGCTGTGCAGCCTGTGCTAGCCTAGCCTGAAGGAAGAACAGAAGAAGAAAGAAGAAGAAAGAAAAGAAGTTAGAAGAAGAACAGAGTGAAGGTGATGCAGAAGTAAAGTAAGTACTGTAGCTCTCATGATTCACTTTTCCAACTGTTTGATTGATTGGTCCATTGCAAACTGTACCTTCAGCTGTTTGTTGCCCTCCTGTCCCTATATCCCACGTAAAATTTTTCAGAGATGTTCAGTACAGTTATGTCTTCTTCCATGTGTATAGAAGAAGACTCGGGTGATTAATGTTCACATTTATAGACATGGAAATTTTTTTTTGTATATGCACATTACTACCTTGTGTACTGGAAGTGAAACATTTTAGTATGACTGGCAATGTTTTCATGTAGCTCATTTCAGATGTAGGTTATCGAGGAATACAAATGCTAAGGCGATTAGATAGATGTATTAACAGATATGAAAATTGTTTTGGTTATATAGTTAAAGTGGATGACTTGACATTTGTTACACTGATGTGTTGGGATTATTAATATAATGTTGAAGGATTTATGCCTGTACCAAAAAAGCAAATTACATATATTTTGAATCTAGTAATTATTTTATAACTGCTAAGTATAATTTGTTTGTAAATAATTTTACATGTCATCTTTAGAATTTAAAATGTCTATATTATTTTCAAGTTTGAAAATAAAAAAATGTTAAAATAGCTTTGTCTCTATATTTTTGGATGCATGTTGTGTGTAACATATTTTGTATTGTGTGATTCTACTGAGATTTTATTTAAATTAAATCAAAGAAACTGTAAATTGGAGTCTCACTTCAGTTAGGAGGGGGTAACTGGTTCACTGTCACCCAATATCCAACTGTTCCTGCTTCACTATTGTGTAGCACTAAGACCTACTACTATTCTATTATCTTTCTGAGTTTATAAGAGCAATATTTAAAAATTGTCCTTATTTTGGGCCTTTGTCCCACTTCTATGTATGGCTTTGTCCAGATATCTTGCTCTCAGTTTGAGAGGTATGATTGTCAGAGCCATCACCGTCAGCCAGAGACATTTGTGACATACTTGTTGCACCCCACTCCCCCATGTAGTGACTCTGGATGTGTCCAAGCAAGGGAAGGAGCAGTTATGCAGTGTAAATGTGCAGAGTATCCCTCCATCCAAGGTAGACACAACTACGACAGTGACTTTTCATCTGTCCTTGATTTTGCAGAATGTTCTGGTTTTCTGTCATATTTTTATACTGTTGATTTATGCTTCTTATTATTCAGAAAATGCATGCTGTCGCAGTGCTCTGTTGCTCTGTGTTTATGTAGCAATGCTTTAATGACCATCAGGTAAGCTTGTCTAAGATTGTAAGATACAAGTAACCTTTAATAAACATACTGTTAAATAATTACCAACACTGAAAGCCTTTTTGTTGTTGCCATGCGGAGAATATTTACATAACTAGATAATGTATAAGCCTTGGGTATTGAAATGCATATGACAGTATTTGTAATAAAGGACAGGATTACAGTATTTTCGGAAGCTCATTACATTTGTTGGAGATTTGCAGTAATCTTTGCAGGCTTTACCCGTAAACTAAAAGAATGCCAATCATGTGTGGTCCATAACCTGTGCAGTAATCCTTTAAGCAATGTATCTTGAGCTTGTTTCTTGTTTGCTGTTCATTTTTTACTTTGATCATATTTTCCCCATGAAACAAGTAGATAGTTGTCAGGCAGCAGATCTTTTTTGGATAAGAAACATTTTTACAAGTGGGGGTATCACAGAGATTGTTACTTTCAGCATGTTACTTGGTACTTTTATAAAGCTGAATATAAATTACAATTCGAACTGTAGTGCAAGGAGAAGCTTGTTTTTTATACTTGATTTTGACTGGTATTCCAGTAATGTATTTAAGAAGTAATTTATTTGTTCATGCCTCACAACCTTTTTGTTTCCATCTAGATATTAAGTAAGCTGTCACAGCTGCTGGTTCTCAGGTTTGATTCTTGGCTGGCGTGCCTTCTTTGTGGGGTCTGTATCTTCTCCCTGTGTGGGTTTGCTTTTGTGTTCTCCCATGTTACAAAGACATGTCTGCATTATTTCTTCCTGGGCCTCTGCTGAAATTTTTTTTTTGTTCCAAGTCAGACTGTCCTGATTAACAAATGTTAAATAAAATTGACAGGCATTTGAATTTCAGACTTCAGGTTTCTGAACATTTAATTCCTTGCATATTTGATGGTGCAGTGGTAGTATTGCTGCCTCACAGCTATAGGTTTTCTGGTTTGATTCTTGGCTGGGGTGCCTTCTGTGTGGAGTCTGCATCTCCTCTCTGTGTTTGTGTGGATTTGCTCTGGTACCCTGTCATTTTACAAAGACGTGTCTGCAGCATTTCTCCCTGGGTCTCTGCTGAAAATTGTTTTTGTTCTGTCAGCAGTAAAATTGACAGGCATTTGAATTTCAGACTTCATGTTCTTCAGAAAATACATAGTAACACAACTGTAACACAACCTTTTATTCTAGCAATTTTCTAAGTTTATAAGATGAATATTTGAAATTTGTTCCTATTTTTGGGACTGTATTCCCCCATTATTGGCTTTGTCCAGGTTTTTTTGTGCTAAGGTTGACAGCTATGGCAAGAACTGAATATGTTTGAGGGCTGTATTCCCTCATTACTGGGTATGTCCATGTGTTTTGTACTAAGAGGTTGACAGCTATGGTGAGAACTGAATTCACTAAATGATCGCCATTTCAGTTTCAGTCTTCCTCTCTTTTACAAAGCAGCTGATCTGGCGTAGTGGTATGTTGCTCTGACTGTTTTGCACAGGGACCTTGGCAGTAAAATGTATGGTGGTAATGCAGCATTTCTCTTTCACAAAGCAGCTGATTTGGTGTAGTGGTATGTTGCTCTGACTGTTTTGCACAGGGACCTTGGCAGTAAAATGTATGGTGGTAACAGAGCATTTTATTCTAGCAACTTTCCAAGATTATACAAGCAATGTTTAATGTGTCCCTGGTTTTTGGGCTTTTAACCCCCCCCCCCCCCCCAAAATACATTTTGGCTTTTTGCAGTTTTCTTGTGCTGAGAAGTTGAGATGCAGTTGAGTATTGAGTAGATTTTACAAGAAGCTGAGAGCTGCAGGGGAACAGAAGTTTAGTGTTGCTTAAGTAAATTCAGTTTTCATTGTTAATAGCACAACAGGTTGTGCACTTGCTTTTGATGCAGAAGGCTGTGGGTTCTACTCCCACAAGGGGTGGATGCTACCGTACTGAGAATGTTCTCCTAGGTGAAGATACTAACTATGAGTCTGTTATCAGTTTGCCATCCATTTCCTCTTGCAATATTACTAGCTTATCATTTGTTTAATGTAATATAGGCAATTTATTCCTGAGGGGCAACAGACACTTTATTTTTCAACGAAACCATGAAATATAAAGGTGTTTGCTAGCAGCAACCTCTTCATTAGTTACAGATTTCTTTAATGTGGAATTATTTAGATGACTTTTACTTCTTCAGAGATTGTGCATATAATAATGATAATGGACTGTAGAATTGTGCATATTTACTGATAATGGTGGACTGTAGAATTGTGCATATTTACTGATAATGGTGGACTGTGGAAGTCTGAGTAAACTTTTGTGATAAATGTTCTGAACTGGGCAGTTTTGCCATTATGGGTGCATGCGTTTTGTTTCATTGCTTACTGGAAAAATGTTCAAAACAAATTTAAAACGCCCTCTAACAACTGTACTGTATTGTACAAGGAATATAATTTAGTACAATGAGGAAGGTGTATCAAAGAGCACATGTATGTTTCATATGTAAGGGGCCTATGATTTGAAAACAGCCCAAAATTAATCTTTATCTGCCACTGGCAAAATGTATTTTCTTTGAATGTGGGTTTCAATGCTGTTTCAATGAATGTGAGTTTCAAGGGCAGAGAAGTTTTAATGCTAAGTTTTCATTGTGAGACTACATTGCTTTGTTTAGCAGATGACTTATTGTTTGTGCTGTAAAATACAAAATAAAACTTTCAAATGAAGTCCAACTCATCATAGAAGTAAAGCAGTATGCACATTAGTGTTTATGGTAAATGGAGTGAAATAGCCAAGTAATGGTTCATTGGAATGGCTGCAGAGGCTCCATTCAACCATGATTTTGTCAGGGGGGAAGGGAATTAAACTCAGACAGGCCCAGCTGAACTAAACCTCCCAACTGTCCAGATTCTCAAAGAATAAATAGATTTTTGCTTCTTATTTTTGGTTTGTTCTTCATAAAATTTGTAGTTTTCTGGCAAATCATTTAGGAATTAAGTCACTAAATGATACACTGAGTTTCAGACTTCATAACCTTCAGAAAAATACATGCTAAAGTAAGAACTGTTATTCTATCAACTGTCTCAATTTATAGAAGAGCAATTTTTAGTACTGTTTATATGTTCCCCCAATATATTTGGCCTTGTTCAGATTTACTGCATTAACAGGTTGAGAGGTACATGCAAATAAATTGCTTTATAGAATTAGGTATAGCCAACCTCTCAACTGTTCCCGATTTTGGCTCAAATTGTTGCTCTTCCCCCTAATAATCCCTCCGCAAAATAGCAATTTTGGAAGAAAACATGGAGGGTTTACAATTAAGAAATAACTGTAATAATCAAAGTTATAGATTACTTGAAATGCATGTAGATTCTTTTATTTTGTCAGCTGCTCAAGTTAGCAGTACTAATATTAAAGTGTCCCTTCTTTGACAGGTTCCCAGCTGTATTGTGTGACTATTTTATATTTTTGCATCACATTTTTGGTCCATTTTTCATAAAATTGTGTTTTTTGGCAAATTAGGGACAAATCACTAAAGACTGAAGTTAGAAAATAATGACAGACATTTGAGTTTCAGATTTTATACCCTTCAGAAAATTCATACTAATGCAAGACCTATTCTATTATCTTTCTAAGTTTATTAGAGCAATATTTAAAAATTGTCCTTATTTTTGGGCCTTTGTCCCACTTCTGTGTATGGCTTTGTCCAGATTTCTTGCTCTGAGGTTGAGAGTTATGACAAATGTGTCAGGGCCATCACAGTCAGCCAGAGACATTTCAAATTGTGACATACTTGTTGCACCCCACTCCCCTATGTAGTGACTCTGGATGTGTCCAAGCAAGGCAAGGAGTAGTTATGCAGTGTAAATGTGCAGTGTGTCTCCCCCCCCATGCAAGGTAGACACAAATACTACAGTGGCTTTACATCTGTCCTTGATTTTGCAGAACGGTCTGGTTTCTGTCATATTTTTGTACTGTTGATTTATGCTTATTACTCAGATTTACGCTTATTTCTCAGAAAGTGCCTGTTGCTCTGTGTTTAAGTAGCAATGCTTTAATGACCATAAGGTAAGCTTGTCTGAGATCATGAGATGCAAGTAAGCTTTAATAAGCATACTGTTAAAGAACTGCCAACATTGAAAGTCTTTCTGTTGTTGCCATGCAGAGAATACTTGACTAGATAATGTATAAGCCTTGGGTATTAAAGGACAGGATTTCATTATTTTAAAAAGCTTATTACACTTGTTGGAGACTTCCAGTCATCTCTACAGACTTTACTCATAAACTAAACAGAATGCCAATCGTGTGGTCCATAACCTCTACAGTAATCCATTAAGCAATGTATCTTGAGCTTGTTTCTTGTTTGCTTTTCATTTTTTACTTTGATCATGTTTTCCCCATGAAACAAGTAGATAGTTGTCAGGCAGCAGGTCTTTTTTGGATAAGAAACATTTTTACAAGTGGGGGCATCAGAGAGATTTCTACTTTCAGCATGTTACTTGGTACTTTAATAAAGCTGAATATAAATTATAATTAGAACTGCAGTGCAAGGAGAAGTGGCTTGAGTTGAGTTGAGTTGAGTGCTACTGGTTTTTCTTACACTTGATTTTGACTGGCATTCCAGTAATGTATTTAAAAAGTAATTTATTTTTTCATGCCTCACAACCTTTTGTTTCCATCTAGATATTAAGTAAGCTGCCATGCAGCCAATGCATTGAAATATTTTTATTCTTCTACACTTATTTTTGTCTTTATTGGACTCTCATAATGATGGTTTGCCACCCAGGGCAGCGTATTTAATTAAAGTTAGTTTTTGTGGTTTTGAGCATAGCCCCTCCCCTTTCTAGTTGGCCACACCCTTCCCCTTGACCCCACCCATTCAGCTGTCTCCTGCAGCCCCCCTTTGATTTGAAGTCACCAGCCGCCACTGCATATACTCAGAGCAACACTACAAACATTCTTCAATTCCTGCCTTCTGTTAAACCTCATTTCCCCACTAAAACATTTTTCTACATGTATTGTTCCCACAATTTCCATTTTTTTCTACTTAATTTACTTCAACACTTTTCTCTGGATCCCACTTCTTGCTCTTTTTTCTCTTTTACAACATTCACTACTTCAAGTATAGTTGGTTTAGATTTTGATTCACATTTTCCAGTAATTGCTGTTTTGGCAGCCAGCAGAATTAAACTTAAGAAGTCCTTACTCTAGGCAATTCAGGTCTTATATCCTAGCTAAAAAAAAAAACAAAAAAAAACTTCAGACTCATTTGCTTAGCGAATATTCCTGACATAGTACTCTGTAGGGAATTTTTAAAGTCTGCGAACTCACTGCACTCAGAGAACGTATTTTCCCATTGACCACGTTCTTCCCCATTAAACCTCCAACATTTATCTACTTGAGGAAAAATTCCTTGGAGCCTGCTTGGGGTATAAAAGTAACTATACAAACAATTCCAGGCAAAAATCCTACATCTTCTAGATTTTGATGCATACTTGGGAGTCATACATATGTCCTCCCATTGTTAATGTGTGAATTGTATATCTATTCTCTCTTCCCAATATTTTTTAAACTCTTATGATTGATTTCTATAGCTATTGTGCAATATTTTATATGCTCTACAAATTATCCTTTTTTTAACAGCAGCTTTTGTTCTAGATTCGGTTAAAAGCTCAACCAGTGAAGGTCTTTCTTTTAGGATTCCCCTCTCCCTTTCTCTTTGTCTATACTCTTATATCAACCCCTTACAGGAAAGACAATCAATAGCCTGCAATCCAAATGTCTTCTTGGCATATTCCCATTCTATTATCTTTTCCTGTCTAATTATTTGTCCCTAATACTGTGTTTCCTTTCCCAGCTTCCTCTAGTAAATTTAAGCCCCCCCCAAACCTATTTTTTGTACACCTAATTGCAGTTGTCCCTATCGGCAGAATCTCCTTTCTCCATTACCGTGCTGGCTTAGTTCTTAGTATATATTGTGCTACTTAATTAATATAATATATTATTTTGCTCTTTTAATTTCTCCAAATCTTTTGGATTTCTAATACCATGACAGGAATGGACCCCATTCCTAAGTCAAAGTACGATTAAAGTTCAACTCCTTTTGCAATTAGTACAGGGTTACATGGATTGGTAACATATCTAAATACGATTGAGAATTCTTTTTTTATAAGATCCGTTGCTGCAACTGATATTGGAACTGTCTGGGTATCTTTCGTCCACATTGCTCTTGTTTCTGCCTGCATATCCTAATATTTTATGACTTTGTGTCTCTCTGTATGCAGGACACTGTAGTCATTGGGTGTAGCAATTTCAATGATCAATGCTACTTTTGTCTTCTTTTCTTGGACCACTAGATCCGTTTTTCTAGCATCTATCTTTTGAACTGTTGGTAATGGGTGATCCCATGTGATATAAACTTCATTATTTTCTATGATGCTTTGTGGCTCATGTTTCCAGTGTTTTTCAGCAACTTCAATACCATAATGTTTGCAACAGTCTTGCCACATTATTACGCCTTTCACTATATAGTCCTTCTGCCATTAGTATGTCACAAACAGCAATGAGATGTGCAACTGTTTCCAATTCAGTTTTACAAAACCTACATTTGTCTGTTTCTCTCGCATGTTCCACGGACTTTGTAAATCAGTGTGCACGTAGTCCACTATCTTGGGCTGCCAATATTAACCTTTCATCTTTTGGTTTGAATTTGCCTCTCCTTAACCATTCCTGTGTTTGCTCTTTATCAACATGAGGTCCTTCTAGAAGTTTTCTATACTTGCAACGATATTTATGCTTTTACCACATTTCTTGCCTTCTCATCTGGTCCTTCACCTTATATTCGTTCTTTTATTTTTTGTCACAAAATGACATTCTTATATCATCTGAAAAAGTTTTGACAACCTGCAGCTGTGCTTTCAGTTCCTCATCTGATGAGCTATACAGTATTAAATCATTGACAAAGAGAAGATGAGAAGTGTTTTCACTTTGTTTTTTAGGAGCCAAATTGTAGCCATGGCCTAAGTTGTCAAGTAAACAGCTTAACTGATTAATGGCAATGCAGAACAGTAATGGTGACAGAGAGTCACCCTGGAATATCCTCCTTTGAATTGTTATCCCTTGGATAATACTCTATCCTTAATCATCGCTTAATTGCAAAGTGGTCTGCCACTGTTTCATGGACACTGTAATGTAGTCGATCAGTGTAGGGTGTATCTTATACATTTTTAAGCACTCTTTTATCCATGAATGTGGGATACTATGAAATGCTTTTTTTATAGTCAATCCATGCCATACTTAAATTCTTTCCCTTTTTACAGTTCTCCAGCATGACTTTATTTAACAACAAATGATCCTTTGTTTCATATGACTTTCTTTTATTGTCCTTTTGTTCTACTGCCACAATTGAGTTTTCTTCTAAATGACTATGAACTCTGTCGGCATAAATTCCCATGTATAGTTTATATGTCTTCAGAAGGCAAGTTTTTGGTCTAGAATTTTTGGGGTAGCTTGCAGGTTCACTCTTAAGAAGGAGCATTGTTTTGCCTGTTGTTAGCCAGGTCAGTGTCTGTTCGTGGTGTGCATATAAATAGTTCTTACTCATGGCTAAATCCTCATGCAAAGATGTTAATATTTTTAACCAAAAGTTAGGTACTGCATCTGGGCCTGTGGTTTTCCATGTTTTCCGCTTGTGTTATGTATAACAGCCTTAACTGTGTAGCTCTAAAATATCCCTTCAAATCAGGTAATCCTAAACCTTCTTGTTCTACTGGTAGGATCAACTTATCATATTTGACTCTTGCCCTCTTCCCCTCCCAAATAAAATCCTTCAACTCTTTATTAATTACTATCTATAACTTCTCTGGTTTATAAAAATAAGCCTGACCTGTGTACAAAACTAAAGGGAGTAAAAACATTTTTACTGCTTGTATATTGCTATCCCTCTCCCTAGGCAAGAGCTTCCAGTTTTTCAGTTTTTGTATTATGTTTTGTTTAGTCTCTTAACACATACCCTTAGCTGCCATAACAGAATCCTTTTAATCTATACACCTAAATACTTCATTTATCATGTTCCCATAAAAATATGGGTATTGCTGAACCAGTTCATACATGCTACAGTTTACAGCTATAGTGTTTGTTTTATCTTCATTAATTTTATATCCCAAAACAAAACTGGAACGGTCTCAGAATTTTCCAGAAAACTAAGACATCCTTTTTTTGTTCCATCATGTACAAAATAATTGTTTGTTTGTGTCTTTCGGCTTTCCCTGGTTAGGGGTCGCCACAGCGGAACTCCAGTCCGCTAATGATTGGCAGTAGATTTTTACGTGCCGAGTTGCCAGCCCTGATGCACAACCTTCAACGAAGGTACGCCCATTCACGCAGTCTCCACACAGAAGACGCTCTAGCTGAGAATCGAACAGGACAACGTCATACTGTGAGGCGACAACGCTACCGCAGCACCACCACCGCAGCTACATCATGTACAAAATAATATCTTCTGCAAATAAAACCACATTTTCGTGAACAAAATACCAATTATATCCTTGAATTTCTGATTCCCTTATTTTCTTTGCCAGTAGTTCTAAACATAACATAACCAACAAAGGGGAAAGAAGACACCCCTGCCTGGTTCATCTGTTCAAACACAGATCAGCAAAGGGGAACTCTATTACTTTGATTTTTGCCTCTGATCCCTCACATATCCTGCTAATTAACCTTACTGTTTTAACAGGAAATGCAAATACTTCCACTTACTCGGTCAAATGCTTTCTCTGCATCAAGACCCACCAATAACAAATTTCCCAGATAGCTGCACACTAACAGCTTAATTTCACCTCTCCAAGTGTAAAAACAGAAATTAAAAAAAGAAACCCATTTAATTCGTCTTTTTGGGTAAAGTTCAGTTACTGGCTAGCAATTGAACAGTCTGAATACCAGCAAAGAAGAAATATAGAGAACCTGAAAGAAAACCAACTACAACAGGTGAGGAGAAAACACTAGCTGGGAAGAATCCTATAGCTGTTCAGCAAAAAGCAGTTCAAGCTGCAACTTTGATGCAAGACATGACTTACAGCAATCTAGAATATATAAAAAAAAGTAAAATGTGTTCAGAGCAGACTAAAATAAACAAAACACTGCAGAAGTACATCAACTCAAATAACAAAAAGCCTGGAAAAAAAGCTTTAAACAGATATTCAGATGAGCTGATAAAATTGCAAAAATCAGATCTCGAAATGAAGAAAAGGCTGGCTGAGTATCAGACTGCTCAAGAAGAGATGTTGCAAAAATTGTAGAATTAGAGGACAGAGAAACTGGAAGGAACAAGACTGTATTGATTTTATGAAAGCACAAATAAGCAACTGAACTGGTATTTCACAGCATGAGATGTTTAATGAATGGGCACATTATATATAATGCTCCAAACCTGGCTATGAGAAAGCAGCAAACTCATCTAATAGTAAAGATGCAGTCCTACCAGCAGATAGAGTTGATTCTGACAAAACTGTGGCAGAAGGACAAACTACTAAAAAGCTGGGGACATGACAGTGTTTGTGGAAAATGATTATTCACTGTACATCAGGCAAAAGAGGAGCAAATTTATTCCAGCAATCAAGGAATGTCAAAAGACAGGTGTGAGATTCAAGCTGCTGTATTCAGCTATATTCAGAATATTTTTTCCTGGAGGATCAAAGTCTTTTTTTGATGCAAAACATACTAAGGAGGAAATACAAAAGTTTGACCAACAAAAGAGTGAGCTATCAAACAGAAAGGGACACTGCTTCTTATTCTTCTGATAATAAGGCTCATGGAGAGACTTTGCCAGTAAAACCATTTTCCAGTGTTCCAAAGGAAAATGCTTTACAGACAGAGAAAAGAATAGGAGTTTACTAAAAGAGCCAGGAGTTCAGTGGAACTGAACTCAGAAATTAATGAATAAAGAAGAAGTTTGTCTTACCATAACGCTCCATCTGAGTTGTTGATCTTCTTCCAGCCATCACTGAAGGGTTCAGTTCCGAGCCCTCGGAACCGAGTCGGCCTTATACCAAGCTTGCGTGCACAAAACACTCTCAAGCTAAGCTGCTACCCACAATGCCCTTTGCTCAGTCACCTCAGATCCAGTTTGCATGCAACATATATTGAAAGAATAAGTCAGAGGACATCTCTGCGCAGAAACCCTTATACACCACAAAGACCCAGAAGATCTGCTAGGAACCTTAGGAGGCGGACAGTGGGAGGGTGTGATGACTGGAAGAAGATCAACAACTCAGATGGAATGTTATGGTAAGACATAACTTCTTTATCTGAAGTTGTTAATCTTCTTCCTATTTATCACTGATGGGACCGAGTCCCCAGCTACTTGGAGAACCTGGGTGGTCCTTATGGAAGAACATTCCTGAGAACCACTGAACCAAAGGCCGCTCTTTCCCTGGAGATCAGATCCAATTTGTAATGCTTGATAAAATGTGGGGGTTAGCCCAAATGGCAGTTGCACAAATGTCATCCATGGAGGCCCTAGAGTGGAAGGCAACAGATGCTGCAATAGCCCTAGTTGAGTGAGCTTTGATTTGGCCAGGCTTAGATCCCTCCGTAAGGCAATGCAATCCCTGAGCCATTTAGACAAAGTAACCCTTGACACTGCACCTCCCATTCTGGGGCCCGCAAAGGAAACAAAAAGCTGGTCTGACTTGCAAAATGATTTAGTTCTGTCTAGATAAAAGTGCAATTGTCTATGAACATCCAAGGAATGAAGGCAATATTCTCCCTTGTTAGAGTAATTTGGGAAAAACACAGGGAGTTCTATGGACTGGTTAATCGAAAAGTCAAAAACCACTTTGGGGAGAAATGATGGATTAGTTCAAAGTGATACTCTGTCCTTATGAAAGATCAGATAAGGGCTCTTGATACATAATGCTTGTAATTCAGAAATTCGTCTTGCTGAAGTTATAGCCGCCAGGAATAAGGATTTCCGTGAGAAGAATTTTAGAACACAGGTGGCAGCCAACTCAAATGTTGGCAGGGAGAGAGTCTGCAGAACCCAGGACAGATTCCATGCCTCCAACGGTTGTCTGATGGGAGCCCTGCTGTGAAAAATGCCCTCGAGGAAGGTCTTGCAAAGACGAGAAGAGATAAGTGGTACTCCTTCAGACCCGTTATGGAAGTTGGAAATCGCTGCTAGATGGACTTGAATGGTAGAAGCCAAGGCCCCTTTGTTGAACAGCTCAGCCAAATAATGAAGAATAGTGGCTACGGGGGCCGAGAATGGGTCTAGCTCTTGATTATGTGACCAGATAGAGAATCTTTTTCATTTATCCATGTAAAGTTTTCTGGTGTGTGGTTGATAAGAAGCCAAAATAATATAATAGACAGGTGAAGAAAGGGGTGGAAAAATCAAGCTGTCAGCTTGAGGGTGGACAGATTCGGGAGAGTCAGCCCTTGTGGGTGAAAAATTAGGTCCTGACGAGTGTCTAGGATCCAAGGAGGTTGTAACAGATGAGGTCGAAGGAAGGGGAACCACACTTGGCGAGGCCAGAATGGAGCGATGAGGATCACTTTGCTTCTCAACCGAATGGCTTTCCGTAGAACAATGGGAATCAGAGGAATCGACGGGTAAGCATAAAGAAGACCCGTGGGCCATTCGTGGACTACAGCATCTCTCGGTGACTCCCAAGAAGGGGAAAGAGGGCAAAGAAGCTGCTGCATTTTGTACTTGAAGGGGAGGTGAAAAGGTCGCAGTATGGCTGGCCCCAGCGGCTGAAAATTTCCGTCACCACACTCGGGTTGAGAGACCACTCGTGAGGATGAAGGATGCATCTGCTCAGTCTGTCCACAATGACGTTGGAGCTCCCCGGGATATGCGTTGCGATCAGGAAGCAGTTGGAAGCTATCGCCCACTACCAGATTTTCATGGCTTCGCGACAAAGGGGGTAAGACTTGGTCCCTCCCTGTTTGTTTATGTACCAGACCACGGACATGGTGTCCGACTGGACAGCAATCGTTCCGGACGGAAGAAGCAGATGTAAAGCTTGCAACGCCAACAGCACCGCTCTTAACTCCAGGACACCGATATGCAAATTGACCTCTACATCGGACCACGTGCCTTGGACTGACTTTCCCTGGAAATGGCCCCCCACCCTATCAATCAGGGAAGCATCAGTGGTCACCATGGTGCTGGGCTGTGGAACCTGGAAGAGACGACATCAAAGATTTTTGTCTGTACTCATCCACCAGAGATCTTGTTTGCAAATGTTGGTGATGAGGATCTTTGAGCTCAGGGGATGGAGATTGGGTATCCACTGGGCCTGAAGGAGCCACTGCAGTAATCTCATGTGTAGTCTGGCTAAGGGAACTATGGGGATGGCTGCAGCCATAGATCCCAAGGCTTGAAGAATCTTCCTTGCATACACCTTGCTTTGACAGAGTATCACCTGAACTTGTGCTCTGAGTCTCTGAAGCCTGTGGAGAGGAAGTGAGATTAGGCTTGACTGCGTGTTGAATACTGCCCATATGAATTCCAGTTGTTGTGATGGTGGAAGGTTTGATTTCTCCCAGTGTATAGTGATGCCTAATGACTCCGCTAGAGACAATGTGTACAGAGGGCCCTGGTCAGAAGACGCTTGTGGGGGTGGAGAGGAGCCAATCGTCTAGATATGGAAACAACTGGAATCCCTGAAGTCTCAGATGAGCTGTTACCACTGCAAGACATTTCGTGAACACTCTACACTCTGGGTGCCGTCGAGAGACTGAAAGGCAGGGCTCTGAATTGATAGTGATTGCCTTCCAACCGGAAGCGAAGGAGGCTCCTGGAGTGCTTGTCCATCTTGATATGGTAATACGCATCCCGGAGATCTAATGAGCACATCCACACACCCTCCCGCAGAAAGGGGAGGATGGATTGAATCGTGACCATGCAGAACTTGGTCTGAACTACTGATTTGTTTAATTGACTGAGATCCAGAATGGGCCTCCAGTCCCCTGTTTTCTTTGGCACCAAAAAGAATCTTGAGTAGAACCCTGATCTGCACTGATCTGAGGGGACCTGTTGGATGGCTCGTTTTTGAAGTAGCTTTCGCATTTCGGATGCTGCCTCCTCCCTTTGAATGGGTGGAACATCGGGAAGGGATTTCGGAAGTCTTGGATAGGATATTAGTGGAATATGGTAGCCTCTGGTAATGATTCTCTGCACCCATTGATCGTTAGTAATGGATAGCCAGGCAGCTTGGTGCAGAGAGAAACACGCCTCGACTGCTTCCAGAGGAAAGCAATTGGGCAGCGCCTCAGGAGCGCTGATATGGTCTACCTGAGAAGGAATCTCTGGAGCCCTGGTTCCGAGGACCCCCTGTGCCCCGAAAGGGACGCCTTCCATTATTGGATCCCCTTCTGCCTCTGGAGGAGTACATGCCACGTGTGTCTCAGAAAGGAACTTGAGACTTCTTGTGCCACATGTTTCCACTCCTCTGATTCCTGGAGAAGGATCGCTGTAGTTTTGAAAAGTGTAGGCCAATGGCAGACAAGGTCTTCCTGTCTTGCTCGCACCTGGCTAGTGTATCCTTGACCTTAGCACCAAACACAGCCGAAGGCTCAATAGGGGCATTTAGAAAGGAAGACTTGAAGGAGTTCACGAGGTCACACATGCGCATCCAGGCGTGACATCTCATGACTACGCCTGCACCCGCAGCTCTAGCTGCTCCTTCAGTTGCATGTGACAGCAACCTCATGGATGAATTAGACATGGATTCTAGGGTGGCAAGTTGGGAAGCAACTTTATCTCGTGCTCCATCCGATATTTGACCAGTGAGGGTTCAGGAGAGTTCGGAGAAAAGCTCTCTCTGGAGCCTCGTAAAATGTGCTAGAAAGTTCAGGGACCTACACGCGAAGGTCGCTGACGCAAAGACTCGCTTCCCTAACCTGTCCACTGCCCCGGACTCTCTGTTGGGCGGGTGAATAGCAGGACTCTCTTCTGCAAGGTCCTTTTTCGTGGCAGCCGCCAGCACCATAGCATCTACTAGCAAGCCTCTGGACCAATGGGGTTGATCCTCTGGAGAGTACTTTGTCTGATCTCCTGGGGATGGCCTCAACAGAGTTGGGGTTCTTCCAAGCCCGTTGCACGATGAGTTTAACCGACTCATTGGCAGGGGGGGGGGTCACCCAAGAAGTAGAGAGCCGACAGCAAAAGGCCTGCAGGAATACGGATTCCTCTGAGGAAGGGGTTGAGGACTTCCAATCACCCCTCTTTTTCAAGATTTCCATGATGTCCCCGAAGGAGACATCATCAGGGGGTGACCATGGGGACCCCTCCCCATCATCATAGTCTGGGGAGTCCATGCGTTTCCTCTTACACACCCCATTTCTGAGGGGGTTCTTCGGTGGGAACATCCGAAGAAGACTCGGAAAGTGAAATGCCCTGGACAGGGGTCTCCTGGGCTTTGTGCTCTCAAAGTCCTGGGGGGTGGCCTTTGACAGCTGCGGCTCAGAGGGAACTGGGGGAATAACCAACTGTAGAGGATTGCTGGCAGCAAGCTCCCTCTCCATCACCAGAAAGCGCCCAAAGAGGAATGGGAGCCTGGAACTGAAGACGACAAAATCGGAACCAGGGTCACACCCCGCTCCAGACAGTCCAACCTGGGGATGGAGCCTCAATCAAGCTCAGAGTGGTAGACACCTTCTGATCCAAAGTCGGGGCCGACACAACCGTCAGAACAGACACCGGAACTGGGGGCACCACCCCCAAGCATGAGATTGAGGAAGGGTGGGTTCCGACGGAACCGGCACCCAAAAGGATCTCGGAGCCTCAGACAGAGTTGTTGTTGGCGCCGAGGAAGGAATTCCTCTAGTAAAAGTTGGATAGATGAGCCTTGGAACCGAGAAGTCCAAGGGAGGAGAGTAAGTAGGGGTTGCTGGAAAAATAGACCCAAAGCCAGGAGTGGGATAGGGTCTAGGTGGATTTGAGATTCCCCTAGCAGTCAGCAGCTGATCAAAAAGGCGCACCACATCCAATTCGGAAAGGCTCCTGGTGGATCTCACCAAAGCACCTGAGGGGGAGTCAGGCCAGTCCAAAAAGGGGCTGCAGGCTTGTCCAGCAAACGGGTCCACATTGGATGAGTATCGGGTCCATGGTGTGTCGCAGAATGGCACAGACAATTCCAGTTTTGCAACATGCAATAAAGGTATGGTCAGAGCCATGAACGGGCTTGGAGCAGAAGTCACTATAGGGGTGGATGGCAGGAACGGTTCTGAGGTAGTTGTCGGAGCAGATATCGGAGTTGAAACGGGCAAAGTCGGTGCAGATAAAGAAGTCGATACATTGGTTGGTACCGAGGCCTAAGACGGTGCCGTAATTATCGTTGCCGGGGTGGGCGCCGACGAAGCTACCTTGGTAAACTTCATTAGGGTCGAGCTCGGAGCTGATGTGGTGGTCGGCTCCGAAGAAGCAGAACGGTGTTTAGAAGAGGACTTATGGGCCTTGTGCTTGTGACCCTTACCTCTATCACCGGCTGGTTTAGAGGGGTCCGATCGAAATGGCCTCCGAAAAAGGCAAAGCAAGCAGGCCCTTTAAAATAAGTTTGTTACAACATTCATTCAGCGTCCGCTGACTGAAACTTGCACAGATATCACACGGGGGTTTCGCCGAAAAATGTGGAACCCCCAAAGAGTATACACATTCTTCATGGAGGTCACTATTTGGCAGTTTACCACTGCAAGAAGAGCAGTGTTTAAAGCCCATAGTTACCTTCTTTTCATACATCCCAGAACACCCTCTCGCACACAAGGGAAAGAGAGAGGTAACAGACAAAATGAAGGAGAGAGAAAGCAAATACCAGCAATGGTAACAAGATACTGTAAAGGTAGAAAGTTAGAAATACCAAGAAATTACCAACAATGGTAAGAGAGAAATACACCTGTGGGTAGAGCTGAAGCAATATAGAACAACAAAAACAAGTTATAAAAGGAGAAAAAAACTTTTTCAAACCAGTAAATATATCTGAAAAAAGCACTTGGCTGGAGAGCTCAGTGAAATGCTGCTATATGGCTGTGCGGCAAACTAGATCTGGGGTAACTGAGCAAAGGGCATTGTGGGTAGCAGCTTAGCTTGAGAGTTTTTGGTGCATGCAAGCTTGGTATAAGGCAGACTTGGTTCCGAGGGCTCAGAACCAAACCCATCAGTGATGAATAGAAAGAAGATTAACAACTTCAGATTGTGGGATTACCAAGCATCACCTGGAAATATTGGACAGTTTTGACTTTGTTAAACTTGTAGGGGACTCTAAAGCATATGCCCAACTTCAAGTCATTAATGCTACGAAGAACATTAAGGGGAGGGGAATAAGTAACTGTAAAACATATTTTTGTTCTTAACAGTATTTTTATAAAATATGACATATACTGCATGTTATACAGTAAAGCATTTTCGGTTGTTTTTGTGTGTATAGGGATACTTAAATAAACAAATGCCCTTTTCGTCTTCCACCTTTATTTATTTCTTCTTGTTTAGTTTTAAGAAATATAGGCACTGCAATGTAAAAAGAGAAGAAAGCCTGGTTAAAATAATAGGCTGTAGTCTTGAGTTGTTGAGGTGAAGGATGGGTTGTCAAGTATACAGATTACGATGCAAGTAAAACTGATATGCTTTTTCTTACTTTTGCACAAGGAAATTACTAGATTAAGCCCTTGGCTTAATCTAACAAGTAGTTTTAAGTGGAAGCAAGTAAAAAAGAGAATACTGAATGTGATGAAAAGTTTTCCTTTAACAAATAAATGTTCATGATGCAACATGAGAAGCTTGTAGATGAAGGAAAGTACAGTTTTGTACCTACCATAAATGTAGATGTTCGAGGATTCCATTGCTGCAGTCCTGACTATTGGGTATAGTCCGCGTCCCAGTCGGCCCGAATACCAGAGTATAAGGCTGACGTCGGTCATGGCGCCTTAGACTGACGTCAGTACGTCAGGGTACTAATGCGCATGACCGGCGTCATTTCCTCAGTCTTTTCTTGCCCCAGATGTCAGAAGACCCAAAAAGACAAGTCCCAAAAAACCTGCACCAAAAAACATGTACAATATATACAACAATATATATATACAAAAAATATATACATGTAAACTCACCTACACAACCACCCCTAAACACAGAGGGGAAGGAGGGAGGGTAAATTGGACTGCAGCAATGGAATCCTCGAACATCTACATTTATGGTAGGTACAAAACTGTACTATGTTCTTCGTCTTCCATTGCTGCAGTCCTGACTATTGGGTAGAATCCCAAAGCAGAGGAAAGGGAGGCTGGCAAATTATAAGGAAGTAGGAGCTGATAACATGCCTTGCAAAACAGCAGTGGCAAAACCAGCCCTAGACTTAGAGTAGATAGGAAGATGATAATGCTTAGAGAAAGTATGCACTGAACTCCAAGTAGCTGCTTCCAAAATATCCTTAGTTGCCACCCCCCTTAGAAATGCTGTAGAAGTGGCAGTAGCCCTAGTGGAATGAGGCCTAATCCCAGCTGGAATCTCCTTGCCATGATGGGAATAACAAAATGCAATGCAAAAGCCAATCCACCGGAAATAGTTTGTTTTGACACAGGCTTGCCCTGTGAACTCAAGGCAAAAGAAACAAACAACTGCTGAGACTGCCTAAAATCCTTAGTCCTGCTTAAATAATATCTCAATTGCCTGTGTACATCTAAAGTGTGCAAAATCTTTTCCCCTTTATTTTGGGGATCTGCATAAAAAGTAGGCAAATGAATAGTTTGGTTTAAAGCCACACTAGAAACCACCTTAGGCATAAAGGAAGGATTAGTGCGTAATGATACCCTATCCTTATGGAAAATCAAAAGGCTCTACTGCCATAAGGGCCTGCAACTCAGACACCCTTCTTGCAGAAGTAATGGCCAACAGAAAAGCAGTCTTCCATGACAAGTATTTCAACTCAGCAGTAGCCGCAGGCTCAAAAGGTTGTAGAGTAAGTTTTTCCAACACAAAATTGAGATCCCAAGCCGGAGTAGGAGCTCTACGTGGGGTCTTATATTCTTTGCCCCTCTAAGAAACTGCTTGAACAAAGGATGCGAAAACAAAGGTGGGTCACAATCATAATGAGCTGAAATTGCTGCAGCATGAATCTTAATGGAAGAGAAGGACAAACCTTTGTCCAATAACTCAGTAAGATATTGAAGAGCCACACTCAAATTAGGCTCAGAAATCTCCAAATTCTTTGCTGTACTCCAAAATAAAAATCTCTTCCATTTGTCTGCGTACACCTTCCTTGTACTAGGTCTTCTAGCTTCCATAATCACATTTAAAACTTGCTGAGGAAGTTGAGACCTGCTGTGCTTCAAGAGAGAATATGCCAGGCTGTTAGATGAAGAGAGTGAAGCTTGACATTGAGCAGATGACCATCCTTCTGAGATAACAGATGAGGAATCAGAGGTAAAGGCCATGGAGGCTTCCTTACCAGACTCCGTAGTAGTGGATACCAGTGTTGCGAGGCCAATCTGGAGCTATCAAAATCATCCTTGGCCTGTCTTGTCTGACCTTTAATAATACCTTTGGAAGAAGAGGCAGAGGTGGAAAGGCATAGACATGAAGGTTTTTCCAACTGAAAGACAGAGCATCCACTTTCCAAGCTGTGTGATGAAACCCCTTTGTGCAATACTTTGGCAGCTGGTGGTTTAGTGGAGAAGCGAACAGATCTATGTCTGGAGTTCCCCATGACACTGTCAATTTCTGAAATACATGAAGATCCAGTTTCCACTCGTGGGGATCCATGATTTGTCTGCTTAACACATCTGCTAGGGAGTTCTGTGCTCCTGGCAGAAACCTTGCCTGAAGAGTTAGTTGCAGGCTTAACGCAGTCTCCCATAAAATCATTGCTTGCCTGCATAGAGGATAAGAATGTGTTTCCCCTTGCTTGTTGATGTACCACATGACAGTTGTGTTGTCTGTTAGAATCAACACCTGCCCTGGAAGAAGTAACTCCTTGAAAGCCATCAATGCAAACTGGACTGCTAACATCTCCTTCATGTTGATATGTAGATGCTGTAGTCTGGCAGGCCACTTGTCTTGTATCCACTTTCCATTTAGATGAGCTCCCCAAGCAGTGTCCGAGGCATCTGTCGTTAAAATCTGACTCGCCTCTGGCCGGGTCACAGAGAGTCCCTTGTTTAGGTGACATTCCTGAGCCCACCACAAGAATTCCTTTTGAAGGCAAGGTATTATTTGAATGACAGTGTCCAAATCCTGGCAGTGCTGTGTCCATACATTTTGAGATACCATAGCAGCTTCCTCATATGCAGTTTGGCATTGGGAAGCACCAGAATACAAGATGCCATGAACCCTAATGCTTGAAGGACTGTCCTTGCAGTCAGCACGGACTGATGAGATAGTTGATGGAAGTAAAGTGACAGACTCTTTTGTTTGTCCGGGGTTAAAAAGGCCATCTGGGCTGCTGTATTCAGTCTCACACCCAGAAAGCACATGTCTTGAGAGGGTACTAGACTGGACTTTATTTCGTTCACAGAATACCCCAGGCATCTTAGCACTGCTATGACATATTCCAGATGCTGTAGAAGGTCTTCCTTTTCTTGAGCCAGAATCAGGCAGTCGTCCAAGTAAGGATAGATTTGAATGCCTTGAAGCCTGAAGTAAGCTATCACTGGAGCCAGAACCTTTGTGAATACTCTGGGCAGTAGATAAGCCAAAGGGCAATGCAGAGAACTGATAATGAAAATCTCCAGTTCGAAACCGCAGATACTTTCTGCAACCTAGCCTTATAGGCACATGAAGGTAAGCTTCCTTGAGATCCAAAGTTACCATCCAGTGATCTTTGCCCAGCAAAGGTAACAGTTGTTGTAACGTCAACATCTTGAACTTGGGAATGTCCAGATAAGTGTTGAGGATAGATAAATCCAAAATTGGTCTCCACGTGTTCCCCTTCTTTGGTACTAGGAACAGGCGAGAATAAAATCCGAAGCCCCTTTCTGATACAGGGACTGGCTGAATGGCCCCTATCTGGAGTAACTGAGAAATTTGCTTGTGAGCCTCTTTTCTTTGTGGAGGAGGAACATCTGGCATGCCTTTGAAAGGGGCAGTGTGTGGAAATAAAATCTGTAACCGTGATGAATGATATCCAGCACCCATCTGTCTTGAGTGACTAAATCCCAATTTTCTTTGAAAAGAGACAGTCTTCCTCCCAAAGGAGCTGCCAGACGAGAATCCACTGGCAGCTGAAAAGGCAGGTCATTGGGTCTGCTTACGAAAGGACTGACCCCTGCCCTCACCAGAAGTCTGAGCAGGTGAACTGTCTGATCTAGGCCTAAACGAACCTTGAGCCCTGCCCCTACCACGTCTAGACCTACCCCTAGACTGGGAACCATAAGCAGGATATGTCCACCCCTTAGCAGGCCAATTTCTACTAAACTTCGGAGGCTGCACCTGCAAAAAATCTTTAACAGTCTGCATAGACTTAGCTTTGTCCTCCATTTTCTTTAAAACTGCTTCCACAGGCGGTCCAAACAACACATCAGACTGTAAAGGAGCATCCAAAATCCTGGTCTTAACATGCTCAGCTAAATTCTGATCCTTCAACCAGGCATGTCTGCGAAGGACAGAACTAGTAGCAGCCACCCTCGAGGAGGCCTGAACTGCATCAAAACCACACTGCAAAGAATGCTTACCCACTTGTTCAGACACATGAACCAAATCCAGCAATTCTTTACACTCAATACCTTCCGCCAAAGCATCCACCTTAGATTTCAATTGTGAAAGGAGATAATTCTGATATTTTAGCATATGAAACTGACAATTCAACGCCCTCATGGCTAGAGTGGAAGAAGTGTATACTTTCTTACCCCACCTATCCAAAGCCCTTGCCTCTTTATCAGAGGGTACAGGATTTTTAACCACAGAAGCTTTAACACCTTTAGGCCCCTGAGAAACAGTTTCTGGGTCCGCCCTAGGACTCTTAAACAAATACTTATGAGCTTCGGGCACCCTATAATACCTATCAGGCTTAACAGGAGCAGGAGGCAAGGAGTCAGGGTTCAGGGAAGCCTCTGCAAAAACATCCTCCACCACATTCAACACAGGAGGAATAGCTAAGGGCCTATGCTGGGGTAAAAACAAGAATTCCCTAAGCCTTTTCCTGGAATCAGAGTAATCCTGGCCTTCCCATTTAAAGTGCTCCCTCATGGAGTGAAGAGTCTCTGAAAAAGAAAAATCCTCAGGAGGAGAAGCTGTAGGAGTGGAATCATCCACATCAGAATCAGAATAAGTAGGGAACTCTTGCAAGTCTTCCACAGAAGACTCTGAAGCCTGTGAACACTGTTCAAAACTATCAAACTCCTGGTCCACCCTAGGCCTCTTATCAGGCGGGGCATAGAACCTCTAATCAGAGTAATCAAATCTTCTGCCATTTTAAGCATATGTTTCTTAGGCACAGAGCCCGAAATGCTAGGAGAAGCCCCCACAGAAGCTGAACTTGGCCTACCTCTAAAAGAAGCTTTGGCAACAGAAGGAGAGGCCCTAACTACCTTGGGAAGAGAGGGAAGAACAGTTACCTGAGAAGCCCCCTCAGCCTGGCCTACCTCCTGAGAGGGCACATCCTGTAACAGTAAAGTATCAGCCTGAGACTCCAGAGAGACTCCTGGCAAAACCTCTGGCTCCCCTGAGCCTTCTAAAGAACCGACGTCCGGGACTGCCGGTTCCTCACCCCTAGGCTTCACTGTTTTGTCCTTGCGCTTCTTGGATGAAGCGGGCGTCGGAGCATCCGACGGCATATTATAATTGCAACGCTTCCCAAACACTAACCTAGCACAATCTAGCCTCCTCTTAATAGTGCGCTTGTTAAATCTAGCACAAGAGCGGCAACCAACAACGTCGTGCTCAGGCCCTAAACAAGGTATACACAATGTATGATAATCCCTATGCGGTATCTGCTTCCCACAAGAAATACAGTTATTCACTTTTTCTGACATCCGGTTAAATACTGAGGCAAGAAAAACCAAAATGTTCTAACGGGTTACTTAGCCAACTCTGTTTCGGTCTGAAACTCCGGTTTCGGAAAATCTCAGAACGCCAACCTGCACTCGCAAAATTGCTTCTGCATCGGACCATGCGGCAAAAAAGACTGAGGAAATGACGCCGGTCATGCGCATTAGTACCCTGACGTACTGACGTCAGTCTAAGGCGCCATGACCGACGTCAGCCTTATACTCTGGTATTCGGGCCGACTGGGACGCGGACTATACCCAATAGTCAGGACTGCAGCAATGGAAGACGAAGAACATCTGTGTATCTGGCTCTCATGTTTCTATAGAGATGAGATAAGAGGGAAATAAAACAGAATACTGTTTTCTTTCAATGGATAAAAAGTAATGTTCTCTGAAAGCATTTGAGTTGTTTTCTACACCTGTGAGAGGAATAAAGATAAGACAAAGATAAACAGCACTTAGTGTAAGTATAAGAAATGCTGTACCATGCATTTTAGCATGGATAACCTTAATCATAGGTCAATTAAAGCCTGTGAGTGTAATAGTCTTGTAAGATGTAACACAGGTTCACATGGATATAATAAAAAACAAATCCATAAAAGATCAACCCACCAAACAGTAGTGTGTGTATGTAATGCAAAAGTTGAAAGTACAAATTAAAAAAAATAGCTGCTTTAGGTGGAATACAAATACATGCCAGCATAATCCTCATCCCTTGCCAGTAGCCCCTTACTACCACAAATTTGTCATTATTATGTTTCTCCCCTTTTACTTTCACAACTGCTGTGCCTCTTGCAATTAAGGCCAGTACTCCTCTTTTCATTTGTCCCTGATATTCTGCAGGATATTCATCCTGAAATCCTTTCTTTATCAAATTCCCATGCTCGGTTCTTTCCAAATGTGTCTCCTGTAACACTTCTGTTTACAATCCACATTTTTTAAATACAATTAAGTATTCTTTCCTTTTTGACCACACCTGAGAGACCATTCACATTCCAACATAATATGGAAAGTGTCGCCATTATGGTAAAAAGTCATTACTCCCACCTACTGTATATGGCAGCTTTTTTAAATGCCTCGTTTCAGCTTTTGTGATACATGCACCCATTAATGTTTATCATGCTAATCCTTTATACATTTTTTTCTTGTTATCAACATTGGGACCTTTGTCACATTTAACACGATCTTTTTCTTTTAACAAAAACCCTCAAAAATATATATCCCCATAACCTAATACAAACACACACAACCATTTACATCTTCAAACAATGAAGTTTAATCCTCCTAATAAAAACATTTGTGCCAAATAAACAGCTGCTAATACAGGCCCTAATTAACCTGAGCTTGAGGTTAGACAAGCAAATCAGGTTAAAAGTTGATGTTTACTGAAAGTATGCAAGTTTTTTTCACATCTGAGAGACGGATAGAGATAAGAAAAGAACAAACGGCAATCTGTACAAGTGGGAACACAGGCTTATATATTAATATGGTTATCTTTACCTTTATTTTAGTTTTCATTTGTTTACCAGGAAAGTCCGAATGGACTCCGGTCCATTTTCAGCAGAGACCCGAGGAGAAAACATCCAGGTTACATACATACATCAACAAGGGACAATACAAGCTAAGCATAATCCATAAATATCAAGCAGTACCTAGTTACAGCTCTGGATACCATA
Organism: Protopterus annectens; assembly: GCF_019279795.1. NCBI lineage: Eukaryota > Metazoa > Chordata > Ceratodontiformes > Protopteridae > Protopterus > Protopterus annectens. Next base: position 1,788,329,528 of record NC_056729.1, read on the forward strand.
CATCAGTTAAGAAGAATCTTAGATTCAAGGACAGGGTCTATGAACACATTTACAGCATCAGGACGTTAAAATTGGAGAATGCACTGGCTAAGCATGTGCAAGAACACCCTCAGCATGGTTTCAAGTTTAGAGTGATTGATCAGATTGAACAAGATCTTAGGGGGGGACCCCTCACCCTTAAGCTAGAACTGTATGAATTATTATGGAAAATAAAATTGAATGCCTATAATATACCAGGGCTAAATGATTTATGTTCTTTGTCTTGTGTTTTAAAACTGAAGAGTCTGCAGAGGTAATTGAACATTTATTCTGTACATTTGTTCTTTGTTTACGTCACTGAACCTTAGTAGAAATACTTACATTCTCTGTATTTTTTGTATTATATTAGTCAACTGACAGGCTGGGTAATAGGGGATATATGATTTTACTAGTGGTTAGTTCTTTTAAATGAATTGCTCATTTTTCACATTAATTATTTAGTACAGTTTTTAAACAAAATGTTTTATATCATTTTCTTAAAATCAGGCCATCCTCAGTGTGCATGTTTATTCTTGGTCAGTTTTATCCATGTTTGCTTATTTATTCAAGCTTATTTATTTAGTATTTGCATTTATATTGAAATGTTTTTAAATATCTGTACTTTTGCTTTTAGAAACTAATTGATGTTTAGCATGTGACATTTTAAACAGCTACACTTTAAATAGCTGCATTTTACATTAATTCTGTTTGTCTGATGAAGTCTTGCTCATAGAAGCAAGACGAAAGTGCTTACACGACTTGTTTTTAGGAATTAAAACTTGTCTAAGTAGATTACAACTTGCCTCACTGGATTATATTTTGTTCCTTGGATTTGTCTTGCCACCTGAAGAATCACACAACTTAATAATAACATGCAGGACATAGTAAAAACATAACAAGCAAAACATAATCCATGAATATCAAGCGGTACCCAGTTAACAGCTCCAGATACCATGTATCAGTTAAGAAGAATCAAAAAAATCTCATAAGAACATGCAGTACATAGCAAAAAAATCTATATGAATATGTAATGCCTGTGAATGCAGCAATTAATTTAGGGCAAAAACTGATATTTTGCAGGTTAGATTTCCAAATGCACACGGTTTTGTGCATTTGAAAAGGAATAGTTTTTTATTTCTTGGGTGTTTCTGCTTAAGTGAAGAGTATGGGAAAATGTCATATGGGTTCAAGTATAGATGAGAAGAGCAACTTTATGAAAGATAAGCCTCTTAGTCATTGGTGTGTGCATGTAAGCTGCAAGATGGAAGCATATATTAAAAAGAACAAAAATATTGTAGGGGGGGGGGAGATTTTTTATCAGAATGTTGAATCCTTTAATAAAAATATCCTCCAAAGCTGGTAGAGTAGGAGGAACAGCAGCAAGCTGAGGCCATTTCAGGTGTATTAAATCATAACATTTTTAAAAAAAAAACTGAAATGCCATTTTGCTCCCACTGAAAATTTTGATTCATTTTAGAGATGGTTTCAAGGAAGGAAAATTCTTCGTAGGGAAAATCAGAATAAATACTCTCTTCAGAATCAGAATCTGTTGCCTGAGGAAAAATAACTGAATTTATTCCATCCATTTCTATTCCCTGCTCATCACACTGAATCCTCAGAAACAAGAAGAACTAGAAATACCTCACAAAGAGGATTACAGGCCTCAAACAGATGCCCTACGCAGACCGTCTCAAAAAACTCCAGCTTTACTCTGTCACATATTGCCTACTCAGAGGCGATCTCTGCCTAACATGCAAAGCTATGTCAAACCCAGAGCTACTGGACATGCTCCACGTAAAGAAATCCCAATCCCTCCGAGCTACACGCTCTAGGGACCTAAACCTTGTCACCACAATAAACAGAACATGCTGGAGGGATAGATTCCTGTCCTAGAGACTTCTCATACTCTGGAACAAACTACCTATCTATATCAAACAAAGCTCCTCATTAGCACTTCAAGAAAAATCTTGATGATTGGACGGGAGATAGGAAATTCACCCCGGGGATCACTTCTGTGGCTCTGCTTGACAGGGGCACAGGAAAATCTTGGGTGGCAAAAGCCAGGGTACCGTTTGGCTAGGCTTATATAGGCCCTAGGGCCAATAGCCTAGTACCTACCTATGAACCTATGTGAATGGTTATGAGATTGAACTATGCCCTGAGCTAAGCCTAATAAATGTTCCCAATCTAGGCTAACACAGACAGGGGAAATAAATGTTCACCTTTAAGTTTCTTTTTACAAGGAATATCCACAGAAATAGCCTGACACATATGAGGGACATCACACTTAGGCATTTAGACTGGCTAGCCAGAGAATTAGTCCGCATTCCTTCCTCCAAGATTGACAACAGTGGTTCTACCCATGCCCACAAGGGACGCTCCAACATTCGCACAGGACATTTCTATCCCCCCAATCTAATCTGCTGAAAGGGCTATACCACAGGAAACTAGGGGAAAAAAATATGAGGAAAATGAAATGAAATGGCTACTGTACGGTCACTGATCTGAGGCAGAGACAAGTAAGCAGCCTGCTGAACTAGCAAAAGCTGTCTAGAAATTTTCTTTTTCTTGTGTCTGGTGGAAGAAAGAACTGAGGAAATGGAAAACTGCTTCATGGTTATACTGAAAATGAAGCCTGAAATGTGGTTAGCGATGTTAGCAATAGTCAGAAAATACTAAGTATTCAACAAGAAGTGTTTTCACAAAAATAACATAGTGACAAGCACAAAACATACTTACCCAGTCCCTAAAAACAATTTATAAAATTATCAATGAAAGGTAAGGTACACTTGTTGAAAACAAAATTTTACATTTAAAACAGTAAAAAGAAACAGTTTCACCTGACAACAATGTTAGTGACAGCCCCCAAAACAGTAAAACCTAGGAAAACATAAAACAGGTTAACTAATAAAAGTACTGTTTCAGTCATAAAAATTGAAATTGATGACTTTTTTTTTTTTCACTGAAGGGAACTTATTCACCAAGAGATGGAGAAATGCTAGCCAACAATCAATTATTGAAAGCGTGCAAGAGGAGTACTCTTCAGTGTTGGGAAAGCTCTGAAGGGTTTGTTACCAAGACAACCATTTTTCTCCCTGCTCTGCTTGAGCTTCCAATAGTCTGAGCATGTGGACAGTGTCCTTCAACTTTGGAAGCCATCCATCTGTTAAATCATAGGCAGTTTATAACCCATGTATCTTAGACTACTACAGCAGTGACGTAATGAGAAACAACTGTAGTAATCAAGATGACTTTAGTCAGGAAACTAGTGACTTAAAGGGTCATCTCAAACACAAGGATTACATGAACTAGACCATAAAGATAGCTATTATGACTACTAAGAAATCGAGAAGGGAATTAGTGATGTATCTATACAGGCAGGTGACAAAATCGGATGATATGGATCTGCATTCCTACACAAGTTACAGTACTAACAGTTTGAAAATCAAGCATGTAATTGACAAAAACACTTTTAACAAAGGACAGATTTCTTCAGGTTTCCAGTTCCTTCCTACAGTAAATTCAGTTTCTGTAAAGGTAGAAATTTAGGACAACAATCATTGAAGTTCAAGGACCCCTATAAAGCTATTTCTGTACAACTACCACATTTAAACCAAACTCAGGTCTGTAATCCTTCTGCTAAATATATATATTGTAAATTGATACATTGAAGTTTTCCACATCTGTTAGTACTTTAAAAATAACAAAGTAAGCATCTTATTACATGTACAAAGGACTTGTTTACAAGGCTTTTTTTCCCCATGCAATGCTTTATGCTGGCCAGACATCATGTTACAAGAAACAATGCATACCATTGCATATAAGCATTATAAAATGGAAAAGGGATCAGAGTGCTATACAAAAACATAGTCTGACATATCGACATCTAATATACACCATTACAGGTACTGACAAACTGATGTGATCAAAATTATTTATGAATAGATGCACATTTCATTACAAAAAATGAGAAAAGTACAGTTTTGTACCTACCATAAATGTAGATGTCCGAACAGGATAGCATCTGCAGTCATAACAAATGGGGTTGTCCTGTCGTCAGGCAGCCCTTCGGTCGGCCGGATTCCAAAGTCTGGGTCCGGCTTCGGCTGATGTCGCACTTCACCCGACGTCATCTCTGCTGGTCTTCGGGTATAAAGGCATCAGCCGACGCCATTTTCCTCAGTGTTTCTTGCCCCAGATGCCAGTTGCCCTCTTCGAAAGCTAAATTTTGGATAAATGCCAATGTTTCCAAAAAAGTAGAAGGCAAACACAAAAAATAAGCATGTATGTACATATATACAAACAAATACACCATAAGAGACTCCCCCCCCAGCTAGCTATTAGGAGGGTAAATACCCTAGGAGTACCACAGAGGGGAAGGAGGGTGGGTAATCCTGACTGCAGATGCTATCCTGTTCGGACATCTACATTTACGGTAGGTACAAAACTGTACTATGTCCTTCAAGGATGCATCTGCAGTCATAACAAATGGGTAGAATACCATAGCCAAACTAGGGGAGGAGGAAGAAAAATTATGGTGTAGTTAGGATCCCTTGCAGTACAGCAGTGGCAAACCCTGCTCGGGATCTAGAGTATAGAGGTAAATTATAATGCTTGGCAAATGTATGCACGGAGGTCCAAGTAGCCGCCTCAATAATGTCCTTGGTTGCCACTCCTCGTAAGAAAGCTGTGGTAGTGGCTGTAGCCCTTGTAGAATGAGGTCTTATGTTCTGTGGAATTGGTTTTCCATGGTAGGAGTAACAGAATCTTATGCAATTTCCTATCCATTTGGAGATTGTCTGTTTGGAAATTGCTTTTCCTTCCCTTCCTGTTGCATAGGCTACTAAAAGCTGGTCAGTTTTTCTGTAACCTTTGGTTCTGTCCAGGTAGTAGCGTAACTGTCTATGTACATCCAAGGTATGCAGCAGTCTTTCCCCCCTGTTCTGTGGATTGGGAAAGAAAGTAGGTAGGTGGATTGCCTGGTTTAAAGACACTCTGGATACCACCTTAGGCATAAATGTAGGATTAGTTCTCATGGACACCCTATCTTGATGGAAGATCAGGAAGGGTTGTACTGCCATTAAGGCCTGTAGTTCCGAAACCCTCCTTGCTGAAGTAATTGCCAGTAGGAAAGCAGTTTTCCATGATAGGTGTTGAAGATCTGCTGTTGCTGCTGGTTCAAATGGAGGGAGTGTCAATTTTTCTAGCACAAAGTTCAAGTCCCATGCTGGTAATGGTGGTTTCCTAGGAGGTTTTACATTCTTGATTCCTCTGAGGAACTGCCTGAGTAGAGGATGTGAAAAGACAGGTGGACCGAAGCTGTATTCTGCTGAAATAGCTGATGCATGTATCTTGATGGAGGAATAGGACAGGCCTGTATGTAGAAGCTCTGCCAAGTACTCCAGGATGTTAGCAATATCTATGTTCGACACATCTTTTCCTCTTTCAGTACTCCAAATGACAAACCTTTTCCATTTTCCTGCATAGTTCCTTCTTGTTGAAGGTCTGCGGGCTTCAAGGATAATGTCTTTAACCCTTTGGGATAGGTCTGGGTTAGTTGCTGCTATGTGATGTTCCAGGCAGTCAGTTGCAAGGTTTTTAGGTTTGGGTGCATGATGTTGTAGTTGTTCTGAGTTAACATCAAAGGCATCAGGGGTATTGACCACATTCTGCCCCGAGACAAGCTCCTCAGCAATGGATACCAGTGTTGTCTTGGCCAATTCGGAGCTATCAGGATTATCCTTGGACGTTCCTCTTTGATTTTCAGTAGTACCTTGTGCATCAAAGGAAGAGGTGGAAATGCATATGCTGTCAGGCCTTTCCAACTGAAGGATAGAGAGTCCACCTTCCATGCAAGTGGGTGGTATGTCCCTGTGCAGAATTTTTTGAGCTGGTGATTGAGTGGGGATGCGAATAGGTCTATTTGTGGCATTCCCATTTCTTTGTGATGGCCTTGAAGATGTCGGGTGTAGCATCCATTCGTGAGCATCCGAGGTGGTTCTGCTTAACATGTCTGCTAGGGTGTTTTCTTTTCCCGGCACAAATATTGCCTGTAACTGGATGTTGTAGCTCAGAGCCATATTCCAAAGGTCCAGAGTCATTCTGCATAGGGGGTATGAATGAGTGCCTCCCTGTTTGTTGATGTACCACATGACTGTGGTGTTGTCTGTCCTTATCATTAAATGGCCTTCTTTGAGGAATGGTCTGAATTTCTGGATTGCTAGTTTTACTGCCAGCATTTCTTTTGGTTTATGTGCAGGTGCAGCTGGTCTTGAGTCCACAATCCTTGTATGCATTTGTCCAACATGTGCGGCCCCCAGCCTAGGTCTGAGGCGTCCGTTGTGATGGTTTGGCTTGCTTGAAAGTTGTGGAAGGGTAAGCCTGGGTTTGACTGGCATGCTTGAGCCCACCATAGGAACTCCTGTTTCAGGCATGGGATTAGTGGGATTTCGGTTTCTAAGCTGTGCCTGTGTTGAGACCATAAATTCTTTAGGTACCACTGTAGCTTTCTCATATGCAGTCTGGCATGTGGGACCAAGATTATGCATGATGCCATGAAGCCCAAGGCCTGCAGTACTTTTCTTGCTGTTAGTTTGTTCTGCTTTGTTAATGCCAAGAAGTAAAGAGGGAGTTGTTTTGTTTTTCTGCAGTTAGGAATGCCATTTGTTTTACTGTGTCCAATTCCGCACCCAAGAATGTTCTTGTTTGGGATGGTATCAGTCTTGACTTTTGTAAATTGACTGTGTATCCCAGGGCTTGTAGTAAGCAAATGACTCTTTGTAAATCTGTTGTCAGCTTGCTTTTGTTGTCCGCTTGTAACAGGCAGTCGTCTAGGTATGGATAAATTTGGATTCCCTGTAGCCTGCAGTGAGCGATTACTGATGCCAGGCATTTTGTGAATACTCTGGGCAGTAGATAAGCCAAAGGGCAATGCTGAGAATTGATAATGCTCTGATCCTGCAAGAAATCTGAGGTATCTTCTGCAATTTGGTCGTATGGGGACGTGCAGGTATGCCTCCTTGAGATCTAGAGTTACCAGCCAACACTCCTTGCCCAGCATGGGAAGAAGTTGCTGTAGGGTCAGCATTTTGAATTTTGGGACAATGATGTATGTGTTTAAGACGGACAGGTCGAGAATAGGTCTCCAACTTTTCTCTTTTCTTGGTACTAGGAAGAGTCTGGAGTAGAATCCTTTGCCCTGTTCTGTTATTGGCACTCTTTCCACAGCTCTCATCTTTGTTAATTCCGCTATCTGCTTTAGAGCTTCTGTTTTTTGATTTGGAGGTAGGTTTGGCATTCCTCTTTACTGGTAAGGTGTGGAAGTGGAACCTGTAGCCTTGGTCTATGGTTTGCAAAATCCACTTGTCTTTTGTGATATAGTGCCAATTTTTCGAAAATAAGGCTAACTTTCCGCCTAAAGGTGCTGCTATTTGCTCCCTGGTAGGCGGTGTCAGAGCCAAGTCACTGTGATTGTCCTGTTGCAGTGGCAGTGGTTGTGTCTGTGCCTCGGTTATTGTCTTGCCACTGTCGTCCTCTGTAGGCACCTCCTCTGGATTGATTTCTGCCTCTAGAGCGTCTATTCCTGCCTCTTTGAGATTTTGAGGAGTCTGGAAAGGACCAATTTTTGGCAGGCCAGTTCCTGCTAAACCTTGGGGGCTGAACCTGTAAGAAATCCTTAACTGTTTGTACAGATTTTGCCTTCTCTTCCATTTTCTTCATTACTTGCTGAGCAGGTGTACCAAAAAGACTGGCCTTATCCATAGGAGCATCTAACAGCTTTGCTTTAACATGATCCGGCAAGACCTGTTCTTTCAACCATGCATGCCTTCTTATCACTGTGCCAGTCATGGCTGATCTAAATGAAGCCTCCAGTGCATCATAGCCACATTTTAAAGAATGGTTACTAACCTGTTGGATGTTATTCACCATTTCTAAAACATATTTCTTATCTAAGGAGTCATCAGAGGACAGCTTCTTAGTTAACTGATCAAGCATAAACTCTTGGTATTGGATCATATGAAACTGACAGTTTAAAGCTCTAGCTGAGAGAGTAGCAGAGGTGCAAACTTTTTCCCCCCATCTCTCTAAGGACCTGGATTCCTTTTCAGAAGGAATAGGGTTCTTTGCTGAGGTCGAGGCTACTGCCTTAGGCCCCTGGGATATAGTCTCAGGATCTGCAAGTGGGGCCTTGTATAGGTGGTGATGAGTGTCTGGTACCCTGTAAAATCTATCTGGTTTGACAGGGGCTGGAGGTAAAGTATCAGGAGCAGTGCAAACATCATTAAATGCATCATCCACAACAGGCAGTACTGGAGGTATAGCTAAGGGCCTATGTTGTGGTAAGTGCAGAAATGTCCTAAGCCTTTTTCTTGAATCTGAGAAATCTTGTCCCTGCCATTGGAATTGTTCTCTCATGGCATGTAAGGTTTCCCCAAAGGAAAATTCCTCTGGTGGAGAGGCAGAAGGAATGGATTCTTCAGCATCTGAATCTTCATAAGTAGAAAAAGGAGCCTCTGGCTGGTCTGTAATGTCTGAGTCATCCGCAGAATCATCAGAGGACACTGGCTCGGGGGGCTCTGCTCTAGATCTCTTTCTGGGGCTGAGAGGCCCTGTCTGGGTGAGATTGGGATCCCCTAATTAAGGATATTAAATCCTCTGCCAGAGTAAGCATTTGTGAACTAGAAGTGGGCCTGTGTGAGGGGGGCTTAATAGGCACTGATTTAACAGTTTTGGCTGCTTTAGCCCTGGCAAAGGCCTTAATAGACATGGCTGCAGGAGGCCTAGCAGCACCACGTGCTGGGGTAGAGACATCCAAAGGGATGGTGTCTGATAAATCACTAGGAGCCACAGTAGTAGGCAAAACTTCCAAGGCCGATTCAACTAAGGTAGCAGGAGCCTCAGTAGTAGTCATGGATTCGGCTGAAGATTGACCGGTTTTCTCGGTTTCGGCCGAAACCGAGACACTCGCGGCTTGCTTAACCATGGTTTCGGCCGAAACCGCGGACCGCGAGTGTCGGTCTTTTTCTTTGCGTTTTTTAACAATTTGGGTAGTCGGAGGATCCGACGGCATAATGTACGCAAAATCTGAGCTGAAAAACTGTTCAGCAAACTCCGACCGACGCCTAAGCGTTCGTCGGTTGAAGGAAGCACAGGCCGAACAGGCTGCTACGTTGTGGTCTGGGCCTAAGCAAGGCAGGCAGTAAGAGTGGAAATCTTTATGAGGTATTTGTTTCCCACAAGTTAAACAGTTATTGACTTTTTCTGACATCGGCTGAGGCAAGAAAGAGTCCCCAACGGGTACTTGGCTTTTTAGAAGTCTTCGAAGTAGTATTCGGTAGTAGTAATCTCTGGATCTGACCGACCGGCACTTGCGAACAGCTTCTGCTTCGGGCGCCACGCGGCAAGAAAGACGGAGGAAAATGGCGTCGGCTGATGCCTTTATACCCGAAGACCAGCAGAGATGACGTTGGGTGAAGTGCGACATCAGCCGAAGCCGGACCCAGACTTTGGAATCCGGCCGACCGAAGGGCTGCCTGACGACAGGACAACCCCATTTGTTATGACTGCAGATGCATCCTTGAAGGACATCTGCAGATTGTCAATCTTGGGGCTTTGTTTTCTCCTGGTTTTGCAGCAATATTTAGTAGGTATATTTAACTGACATACACTTCTGACATAGCTATACATACATATTCTTTACAATATACTACTGTCATGTTAGATTTTATTTGTAAAGTTTTCAGGTTGTTAGGTAGGTATATAGCTACTAGATGGCAGTATTGCACAAATGTTTATTTTTATAAGTAAGGTTAAAATTACAGTTGTCTGTATACACGCAGACTTGATACAGAGATGATGTTTTAAAAATTGATTTGATATGACTTTACAAAATTATTGCTGTTAAATGTATACTTTTTTATACTGGTTGATATATTTTAGTAACAGTTAATGCAGTACATTACTATAGCAATAACTGACGACATCGGTGTGATATATTGAAGATTTACCCATGGTTGGTGTGGTTTAATACTTACCTTTCTTAAATAATGTCTTTGTATAATGGCACTGTGGTACTCTTCCACGTTATCTCTGGTATCCTGGGGTTTTCCTGATGTACTTGCGCATGTGTATGGGTACATCAATGCTGTGTAAAGGAAGCAACAGAGAAAGGAGGATCTCCATTGTTTTTTTTTTTTTTTTTTAATTAAGAAAAAAGAAACCAGGAGACTTTTAACGTTTGGGAGAGAGAGGACAGAGAGAATAAAAGGATAATCAGGTACATTATGCAAAACTAAAGAAACACACCTGATTATCCTTTTATTTTTCATTGTGCTATCTCTCTTGTTTGTTTGAGGTCTTTGGTTTTGTAAATTTATTGAAATAAAAGGAAAGAAAAGTAAAATTTTTATCAGATATATTTATGGAAAAAAGTCCAGGTGACTGGGCCTTTTCCATTGGTATATCCTCGGATTTACAATGAGCACTCTGGTTGGGCTGACCAATCAGCATGCTCCTTTTTGAATATTAATGGACAGTCATTGTATAATTTAACATTTACAATGGCTGTACACAATGGATCGTCCTGTATTTAAATACATGGGTTAACAACATTTCTTATCTAAGTGCTGAAGAAACCAGTGGGTGAAGCATGGTCAGCTTGTTGTTTATTGGTACGTCTTAAAGAAGCAGTTAATTTTCTGAATGTGCTGCTTTCCAATTTTCAGAGCGCGCGTGCACACACACACACACACAAAATACATGTGTCACACTGCTAAAGTTGAACATTGACAATATGAATTACCCTTTAACTGAAGTACTCTGGTAGACCTTGGGTTAAGTTAACTGGCAGCATGGGTGAGTAATTGTGCTGTAACAGTGCAGATCATATTAAAATAAAATATCTGCATTGTTATGGGGCGTCGCTAGTTTAGGCACATTGCATTTTGGGGCTGTTGGTGTGTTCAGGTGTTATCATTTGTAGTACTGAACTGGACATAGGGTTACCACCTGTCCCACTTTGCGAGGGACAGTCCCTCTTTGGGCAGTTGTGTCCTGCAAATAAAGTGAAAAAATGGCAAATGTCCTGAGATTTTAGGACAAAATTATTTTCTATATTTTATGTAATAGCTGCATAAAACAGTTATTCTGTATCTGAAACACCTAAATGTTATACGAAACAGAATAAGGAACTAAAATGCTACAAGAATAAACTTTTATTTAGGCAAAAACCGAAGTTCTGTCCTTTGTACTGGCCGTGGGTATGTTTTGCCCTGCAAAATCTTTTAGTTATGTACTTACCATAACTTCAGATGTTTGGGATCCATCTCGCCTACATTCAGTACTGATGGGCTCGGAGCCGATCCCTCGGCTCCGACTCGGCACGCTATGCTATAGAGCGAAGCCTCTTATTGGCTGAGCTATTTCTTATCCCAGGATGCACAACCACTAATCCCCCAGATCTTGTTTGTCTGCATTCATGCACACATACACAACTTGTTTATATAACATTGCCAGATGTTTCAAGATGAAACAACAGGATTCGGACCTTCTGATATCCTCTGATCTCCAAGAAGTGGGAAGGAGGGTGGGTTATTAGGAATGTAGGCGAGATGGATCCCAAACATCTAAAGTTATGGTAAGTACATAACTAAAAGATGTTATGTGATCCTATCTCGCCTACATTCAGTACTGATGGGACAGCGTCCCTAGCACCTAAATCCTGGGTGGCTCACTGGAAAACACTCCTGAGCACTGTAGAACCAAATGATGCTCGTCCTCTAGATGCCACATCCAATTTGTAGTGGGAAATGAAAGTGTGCGGGGAGGACCACGTAGCCACAGCACAAATGTCACTAATGGCAAGCTTAGAATGGAATGCTATTGAAGTAGCCATAGCTCTTGTAGAATGAGCCTTGACAGAGGTCGTAAGCTCTTTATTAGAAAGGGAATAAGCTTGAGTAATACAGTCCCTGATCCATTTGGCAATAGTGACCTTTGTGACGGCTTTGCCCAATTTATTGTCCGAAAAGGATACAAACAATTGATCTGTTTTCCTTGTTTGTTTGGTCCTATCTAAATAAAAACGCAATTGCCTGTGGACATCTAATGTGTGGAATATGTATTCCGCTTTGTTAGAATACTTCGGAAAGAAGACTGGAAGTTCTAATGACTGTTGTAGGCAGAAACTGGAACAAACTTGAGGGACAAAGGATGGATTTGGCCTGAGAGATACTCCATCTTTGTGAAAAACCAAGTACAGAGGTTTTACAGACAAAGCTTGAAGTTCTGAAACCCTTCTGGCAGAAGTAATCGCCACCAGAAAGGCAGTTTTCCACGATAGAAATTTTAAATCACATGTTGCTGCCGGTTCGAAGGGGGAGGAAGTTAAGGCACGTAACACCACATCGAGATCCCATGGAGGAGCAGGATGAGAAATCGGAGGTCTTAAAAGCGCAGCACCTTTCGAGAAGGTCTTACACAATCTGTTGCTCATTAAAGGTGGGTTTATAGATTCGTGAAAATTGGAAATAGCTGCCAATTGAACCTTGATGGTAGAGACTGAAGAGCCTTGATTGAAAAGGGAAGTTAGAAATTTCAGTACTTCTGATACGGGAATAGTGATGGGATCCAGACCCCGGAGTTGAGCCCAAATAGCAAATCTCTTCCATTTGCTAGAATACAATTTCTTTGTAGCAGACTTGTGGGCCGAGGATAAAATGTGTACAACTTCCGGATCCAAGGTATGACTCCTGACTATAGTCGGAAGAGGAGGAGCCAAGCCGTCAATTTTAAGGTGTGTAGGGACTGGTGGAATAGTCCCGACTGATGAACCAATAGGTCTGGGATCTGATCCAGGAACCATGGACCTTCCAGTGCATATTTCCGAAGATAGGGGAACCATACCTGACGAGGCCAGTAAGGAGCAACTAAGATCATTTTGCTCCCCAAGAGAGATGCCTTTTGGATCACCCTGGGAAGGAGAGGAACTGGAGGAAAAGCATATAGCAAGCCGGTGGGCCACGGATGGGCTAGTGCTTCCATAGGGCTCTCCCCCGGAGCCGGGGTGAGGGAGAAGAACTTTTTGCACTTTGCATTCAGCGGAGTCGCGAAGAGGTCGCAACAAGGAACTCCCCATTTGCTGAAAATCTGATTTGCAACCGTAATGTTCAGAGACCACTCGTGTGGAGAGAGGATCGTTCTGCTCAGTCTGTCGGCTATCACATTGGACTTGCCCAGGATACGAGTCGCCACTAGAAAACGTTTGGTCGACACTGCCCATTCCCAAACTCTCATGGCCTCTTTGCAAAGGGGGTAGGATCTGGTCCCTCCCTGCTTGTTCAGGTACCAGACAACTGACATGTTGTCGGAGTGAATGGCAATTACGCCCTGAGGGAGGTAATCGTGAAGGGCTTGTAGAGACAGAAGCACCGCCCTCATTTCTAAGATGCTGATATGAAGTAAGGTCTCCTCCGAATGCCATTTGCCTTGGACTGACCTGCCCAGGGAATGCCCCCCCCCCCACCCCATCTGGGAGGCGTCCGTAGTCAAAGTGGCCACAGGAGGAGGTGAAACAAAGGGTCGTCCCTGATCCAGATTGGAGGGCACCAGCCACCAGCGAAGGTCCCGTTTACAGGTTTCCGTGATCCATATGAGGTGACTGAGAGGGAGATCCTGAAAGGACCACTGAGTTGAAAGAAGCCACTGGAGAATTCTCATGTGCGACCTTGCTAGGGGAACTAGAAGAACCGTGGCGGATATAGAACCCAATAGCTGCAGGACCATTCTGGCTGGGGCTTTGGATCTGGGAAGTAAGGCTCGAACTTGAGCCTGTATGGTTTGTATCCTTTCTGTAGGTAGATAGACCCGCATTCGGTTTGAGTCTACCTCTACTCCGATGAATCTTATGCGTTGAGATGGCAGCAACACAGACTTTGGCCAATTGAAGGTGATTCCAAGGGAAGTGCCCAGTGATATTGTGGCTTGTAGGCTCCGCAATAGTAGATGCTTGGAGGTGGCAGATAGGAGCCAGTCGTCTAGATACGGAAACACCTGGAATCCTAGACTTCTCAGGTGAGCAGTCACGACCGCCAAACATTTGGTGAACACCCTGGGGGCTGTGGTGAGACCAAAGGGCAGCGCGCAGAACTGAAAATGACTGTCTCCTAGGCTGAAGCGCAGATGTCTCCTGGACGCTTGTTGTACCATGATGTGGTAATAAGCGTCCTTGAGATCTATGGAGCACATCCAAACACCTTTCTCCAGCAGTGGGAGAATGGATTGTAGGGTGACCATTCGGAACTTGGACTTTTTTACTGAACGGTTTAGAATGCTGAGATCCAAAATGGGCCTCAAGTCCCCGGTCTTTTTTGGCACCAAAAAGAATCTTGAGTAAGTCCCTAATCCGATCTGGTCTGCGGGGACCGGTTGGATGACTCCTTTTTGCAGCAGCTTTGAAACTTCTGAGGCTGCAGTTTCCTGTTGACTGGGTGGCGGGTCTGGGATTTTTTTGGACTGAGGAGGAGAGTGAGAAAAAGGGATGGCGTAACCTCCGGCGATAATTCGAAGCACCCATCGGTCCTGAGTGATACCTTCCCAGGCCTTTAGGTGCCTCGAAAAACGACCCCCGACTGGCTCCGGAGCTGCACAGTCGGGCAATCCCTCAGGGACTGTGAAAGGCTGAAGAGCCACGAAAGGACTCGTGGTCTCCAGTGTTGCGGGGGCCTCTGCCGCCTCTGGGACGGCGTCTTCCAGAAGAATTTCCCCCTCCCCTGCCTCTAGAAGGAGGATCGTCCTGCTGTGAGGGGTAAGACTTCTGAGATCTACGGAACCACATTTTCCCTCCTCTTTTAGCCTTGGGGTAAGGCCGAAAGGGAGTGGAAAATCGTGCCCCTACGGCAGTCAAAGTCTTACCTTCTTGCTCGCAGCGGGTCAGTGTGTCCTTTACCTTGGGTCCAAACAAAGAGGACCCATCAAAGGGGGCGTCGGCAAAGGAAGACTTAAAGGCCACCGCAAAATGACACAGGTGGAGCCAAGCTTGCCTCCGTAGAGCAATGCCTGTACCCGCCGCTCTACTCGCCCCTTCGGCCGCATAAGAAATGAGCCTCATGGACGAGTTTGATATGGACGACAGCGTAGCCAGCGGAGAGCCTACCGTCTGGGCCAGCTGCTCAGGCAGGTTACCCAAGAGGGTATCTGAAAGTTCTTTAATCAGATCCCTCTGAAATCTGGTAAAGTGCGTGAGATAGTTCAGGGACCTTAAAGTAAAGGCCGCTGAACTTAGGGTGCGCCACCGCATCGATCCATGCTCCTAGACTCCTTATTAGGAGGATGGACGGACGTCGAAGCCTCTGCTACATCTTGCTGGGTAGCAGATGCCACCACCAAGGCATCTACAGCCACACCTTTCGTCAAAAACTCCTTTTCCGGGGGTGCTGACAGGAACTTATTTGGACGAGCAGGCACCGGTTCCACAGAGTCTGGGTGTTCCCATGCCCTTCGACAGATCAAATCTAGGAGCTCGTCGAAGGGCGGAGACACCCAGGAGGCGGAGGGCTGAGCACCAAAGGCCTTAAGGAACACCGACTCATCAGCAGAAGGGGGTTTGGATTGCTAGCCGCCTCGTTGTTTAAGGGCTTCCAGGATGTCTGCAAAGGAGACATCATCTGAGGACGACTTAGGGGACCCCTCTGCATCATCAAGATCAGTGTCTGATGTGAGAGACTCATCGGGGGAGTCAACGTGCTTCCTCTTGCACGATCTTTTCCTGGGGGGTTCCTCCGAAGAAGCTTCAGAGGGACCTCCAGGAGGGGGGGGACCCCAGTGGGGGTAACCTCAGGCCCCGGGGCTCCGCTGTCTAAGGACAAGGGGACTGCCAAAGACCCAGTCTCAGTATGCAGGGAAGGAGCTGGGGAGACCGTGGAGGTAGCCAAAGAAGATTTGGCTAACGCACTCCTCATGGCCCTGAAGGTGGGACCACCAGAATCCTGGGAAGGTCCCACCTCCGTGGCCACAACGGTAAACGGCACCCCCGCAGCCGACGCACCGAGAGGAAGGCTTGGGACCGAAAACATCAGTCCCGGCGCCCCGGGCCGACAGAGGAAGTCCGTACGAACTCCGACTCGAGCCGGAGTTGGAGTAAGGGTCGGGCCCGACCCGAAAACCTCCATCGGCTCCACCAGCACCGGCTCCAACGGTGCCGAGGCTGTTGGAGGAGGAACCATAATAACAGGGTGGACCATCGGCTCCGAAGCCGAATGGGCTGGAGCCGAAACTAACTTTTGAAACACCGGAGACTGGAAAAGTCTTAGGAGCACCCTGTCGATGTCCGAATCAGACAGCTTGTAGGATCTAGATGACACCGATCGGGTCCGAACCGACTTCTCCATCGGTTCCATAGGACTAGGGGACCGGCTCCGAATGGATTCGATTACTATCGGTTCCGAGGGAGATCTCAAAACAATTTCCCTCGGTGCCGATGAGGACTTCGGCGTCGAAGGGGAAGAGTCTGAGCCGGCAACCCTCATCGGCTCCAAAATCAGTGGAGCCGATGAAGGTGACCCGCCTCTCGATGCCCCAGTCCTCAGCTCTGAAACAAGAGGAGTCGAGACTGGAGGCATCGAGGCAGACTGTTCCGCCCTCGGCTCCGAAGTCCGTGGAGCCGATGGAGAAGCCTGCCTAGGTTTTTTTGCAGTCGGTTCTGACAGACTGGTCGGGGCCGACGCTTTTTTCTTTTTGGTAGGAGAGGAAGAGGAAGATAAGGCCTCCTCGAAGGAGGGTTTAATCAGTCCTTTTAATATTAATTTATTCTTCCTCTCTTGGAAGACTCTCGAAGAAAAGGTGTGACACACGCTACAGGACTCCTGTAGGTGCTTGGCGCCTAAACAATATACGCACGAGGAGTGGTCGTCAGTTATCGACATTTTGTAACCACACCTCGCGCACTTTTTAAACCTAGAGGGTCTATGTTCCTTAGACATGCTGACTAACAGTTCACTAAGAAAACTAGTTAAAGAAGCTGTTCAGTAAAGATTCTACCACAGAGAAAACTGAAAACCAATTTTTTTTTTTTTTTTTTGACACAAGACAGTACACTACACAAGACAGTACACAATGCACAATATCAAGACAAAAATCACTGAAAAGGAGGGTCAAGACCCTCTAACTTAAGCAGGTACTTGACCTCCTGAAAAAAACAAAAGACGCTAGATAAGAATAGGGGAAGGCCCCTCTAACTTAAACGGGAAACATTCCCTTAACTCAAAACACAATTTTCCTCAACCAAAGTTATCAAAACCACTCGTACAACAACAATAGCTGTTAAAACAGCTTTTGGGGTAAAATTAGCAAAATTCCTGACAGGAAACTTTGAAGAAAACAGTACTTAGCTCAGCCAAGTTTGAGACCACGTCCTAGCTTGTAAGCGGCAAATGAGATCTGGGGGATTAGTGGTGGTGCATCCTGGGATAAGAAATAGCTCAGCCAATAAGAGGCTTCGCTCTATAGCATAGCGTGCCGAGTCAGAGCCGAGGGATCGGCTCCGAGCCCATCAGTACTGAATGTAGGCGAGATAGGATCACATAACATCTGATGTTTGTAGCACAAATGTCCCACTTTGGGCATTTGGAAAGGTGGCAACCCTAACTGGACACTGTGTGTGTGTGTGTGTGTGTGTGTGTGTGTGTGTGTGTGTGTGTGTGTGTCTTGAATCACAGAACAGTATGGGTGGAGTAGTTTCTTCTTTCCTGTACTGTTGTGCGGTCTCTGAGCTGGTATATATAAAAACATGGGGTGTGAGGGGTGCAGGGTGCTTGCTCCCCATAAAAAAAAAAAAAAAAAAACACACTTTATGAAGTTTGATGGATCAGCAGTCAGTGTATATGGACTCCTGATAAAGTGTCAGTTTGACAAACTGTCATACACTCAAGTGCGTGTGGGTGTGTGTACATATATATATATATATATATATATATATATACATGTACACACACACACACACACACACACACACACACACACACACACACACACACACACACACACACACACACACATATACGGTGAGAGTAGGAGCAGAGTGCACTCATTCTTGACTCCTTCTGGTTGGAGAGTGAGTATCTGTGCTTAATGTACCTGACTGGTCTGGTTGCTAATCGAGACATCTACCAGGAAAAAGGCTACAAGCCTGCAGACCCTTACATCATCTAGGACAAGATTGTGAATCACCAAACAGGCTGTGGCCTGCTTTTCTTCTTGGGACTGGTGCTAACATCTTGCTTTTGGTGAGAGAAGAAGCAAAGGAGTATTAGGTTCATAGGTTCATAGGTTTATACTAGGCTATCTGCCCTAAGGCATTTATAAGCCTAGCCCAAAGTTTTATGGCTTACGCCACCCCTTATGTTAAAAAATATTGTGCCCATTAGTTTGTTTTGCCTCTGTCCAGCAGTGACACAGAGATGACTCCCGGGGTAAACCTACGATCTCCCATCCACCGGTCAAGATTTCTCTTGAACAGAGCCAGCGAGGTGCTCTGCCTCACATGGACCGGGATTTTATTCCACAGCATAGGGAGTCTCTGAGTGATAAATCTATCCCTCCAGCATGTCTTATTTATATCCGTGCTAAGGTTTAAGTCGCTTGCTCTAGTGGATCTGGTAGATTTGGATTTTTTGAGGTGGAGCATGTCCATTAATTCCGGGTTGGACATGGCCTTGTATGTCAGGCACAGGTCACCTCTGAGCAGACGGTATGCGACTGAATAGAGCTGGAGTTTCTTCAGTCTGGCAGCATATGACAGATTTTGGAATCCCTTTATCCTTTTGGTGAGGAACTTTTGGGGTCTCTCCAATTGCTGCAGGTGTCGGGTGAGATACATCCCGAATGGGGCATTGTACTCGATCATTGGTCTGATAAGTGAAGAGTACAGGGAACAATGACCTCACTTGATCTGGATGTGAATCCCTTCATGATCAGGTGGGCAATGTAGAAGGTCTTTCTAACCACTTTAGCAATATGAGTGTCAAAAGAAAGGCCACTGTCACCCTGGGTCCCCAGGTCCCTGATAACCTCTTCTGTGCTTAGTGGATTGCCACCTATATGGTAGCTTGGGGTTACCTTGTTTTTCTCGAAGGGTATGACTATACATTTTTTGGCATTTAACTTCAGGCCATGGCTCTGGCACCAGCTATCAGTTTCCGTGAGACCCCTCTGAAGGATATCTGTGTCCGATGTACTTTCCACTATGGCGCCCAGTTTGCAGTCATCTGCAAACTTTGTCAGCCATAGTCCTCCTATGTTTGCCTGTACTTCTGAGAAGTAGATGCCGAACAACAGGGGGCCAAGGACTGAGCCCTGTGGGACACCACTTGTGACCGGCTTGGAGTCTGACATGGTGCCAGCAACTCTGACCCTGTGGGTTCTGTCCTTTAGCCAGTTTGCAACCCATCTTGTGACATATGGGTTTACATTTAAGCTGGTAAGTTTCTCTATAATACCCGAGTGGGGTATTGTGTCGAAAGCTTTGCAAGGTCAAGGTAGGCTGTATGGACTGCCTTTCCTCATCAATGGCCTTGGTGACTGTTTCAAGAAGTCGACCAAGTTCAAAAGGCATGATCTGCCCTTGACGGCCAAACTGGGTCGGGTCCAATGTCTGCAAGTCCCCTATGTCTTTGTTTATGAGTTCCATTATGATCCTCTCCATAGCTTTGCAGACCAGGCTTGTTAAGCTTATGGGGTAATTACCAGGGTCCGTAGAGGCACCGCCTTTGTGGAGTGGGACCACAGTTGCCGTGACGCCACTCCTGGGGCACGATCCTGTGGTAAGGCTAAGATTAAACAGCTGCCTTATGTGCGGGTTTAGTTCCTCATTGAGTTCGTGGTAGCACACAGCCGGGGACACCATCCGTCCCATTGATGCTGTGTTTTTAGCTTTAGAGAGAGCAGCTTTTACCTGCATTTGAGATGTCTGGGAGGCTACACTCCGCTGGGATAGTTATCTCTCCTTTTGGGGAGAGGGGTGAAGTTTGCACTGAACCTGTCCGCCAGTATGTTGGCAATGTCTGTGGGTTCAGTGATTTTTGTATCATTTTGGACTAATTCTGAGCATATCTGGGAGATTCCACCCAGGTTTCTAACATAGCTGAAGAAGGCCTTATGATTGTCTTTTGAATCTATGGCAATTTTTCTCTCAAAGTTGGCCTTGGATGATTTTATGAGTGCTCGTATTTTTTTACTAATAATGATCAAGGGTGTCTTCTCTTTTATGGATTTTGCTCTATCATGTAACAGGTTTCTCCTCTTATTGTAAAGTTTGTTTATGGCTGGGGTCCACCAGACTGGACGTTTGCCCTTGGTGGAAAGAGTCTTGGTTTTATTAGGGATTGCCTGATCCATGCAGTCCTGGAGGTGTTCGTAGAAGGCATTTGTAAGGGCTTCCGCAGCTTGGGTTGTGGTTTCCACTGGCTCAGGGGCCTTGAAAGATACCACACCAGTCTTGAGTAGTGTGAAGTTTGCTTTAGAGAAGTTCTTCACTGTGGTCTTTTCCCAACAGAGTGAAGCTGTGCTGAGACCAGCATTAGTAGTAGCCAGGCAGTAGCCATTCATGCAACTCCCCTCTTTTCTTCATTCTTGACCAGCTAATTCTTTATTTTTCAGTAAGTACTGCTTGATTTCCTAAATACTTCATCCTTAAATTTTCAGGGTCTATGTATTAGTTTCCCCTCAAGTGTTTGACAGTGCTTGACTCAGACACCGTGAGTGACATTTTCCTGTAAAAGGAATATATAAGGATACAGCTCCAGTAAATAGTAATAATGACCATACCTCCTGGCATGTCTAAAGGTCACTTCCCTGTGCTTTCTCCTATTAACCTGGTGAACTTGGGCATTCTGAGGCAGACTTGAGAGAGATTCAGTTATATATCCAAATTGGAAGCCATGCACGTTCAAGCCAAGACCGGAATAGCTGGTCAAGAGGAGAAGGTCAACACCTGCATCACACCACATGCAATACATAGCCCTCCAGAACACCCACCATCACAGCTCTCACATACAAACAAAAACCACACACCCATATTTGTGGAGGCTCTCAACAGAAATCTACCCAAACAGCAGAGACCTCCAAGGCAGAAACGCACTCGACCACCACAACAAAGCACAAACCATACGACACATAGCTCATCTACACAGTGTGCCCCTCAACCTAAGCCCCTAAGGCTAAAAACCTTGCCCAATACACTAATCATAGGTGACCCAATGTCCCACTCACTAGGATGAATAAGGAGAAGGTAACAGTCAGCTGTTTATCAGGTGCCAGAATCCGACACATAACACATGCACTCAGGTCACTCCACAACAAGAACAAGTATGACTCTGTCACTTGTCTGTGTGGGTGTGAATGACCTAATACACACCTCCCTGGACTATATGAAAAGAAACATGGAGGAACTTTCGGATTATGTGACCCACGCAGGTATGATCCTAGCCCTGAGCAGCATCTTACCATCACCCAGAATGATACCGCAGTACTAGCAGAAAATGATTGACTTCAACAACTGGCTAAGTTTCTGGTGTTATTCTAAGGGGATCCAGTATCTGTCTGCTGGGGATGACATGACTAATAGACCTCGATGCTTTACCAGAGATGGCCTGCATCTGTCACCCCTGGGTTTCCGGATACTGGCTAAGGTTCTTGCCACTCCTTTTTTAGGTGATGTTCCAAAGACCAAATTACCACTGTAACAACTATAAATAAATGCAATCTGAGGGTCATGCTGCTGAATGGTACACGTCTAAATCTCAAGATGCACTTGCTCAAAGCACTCCTCAAAATGGAGAACATCGACATTTGTGCTGTAACGGAGACCTGGTTTAAAGCAGCAGAAAGCAACCCTGCACTACCAGGCTATAACTCATTCCACACCTTTCGGCCCCAGAACATGGACCGAAGCTCCAAAGGCGGTGGTGTCTCCATATTCATAAAGGACATGCACACCTCCAGACTAGTAGCCAAGCATAACGCATCTGAGATACTTCAGGTACAACTAACATTGGGTAAGACAGCCGTCGTAGCCTGCTATAAGTCCCAAACCATGTCCTAAGACTCTCACTCCACACTCCTAAGCACCCTGGAAACTATTAGAGTTCAAAACAACACTATCATACTAGGTGACTTCAACTACCCCTCCATCAACTGGGAAAACTACTCATGCACCAATACACTAGCCCAATGCTTCCTGGAATTCATCAATTTCAATTCCCTGGACCAGCTCATTCTTACCCCCACTAGAGGAAGCAACATTCTGACCTGGTTATTACTAACATGGTCAACCATTGCTCTACACCAATAGTCAATTCCTACCTTGTTAGATCCGACCACAAACTAATCCCCATGGAAATCCAGATCTCACCCACACCCTCCACAAAGGTAACCACCATGAAAAACATCTCCAAAGCTGACTTTGGGCTCCTAAAAACAGAAGTGGCTAACTTAATGGCACCCATGTCAATGGAAAATAGATGCATGACTGCTGAATCATACACCAATGCACTGCATGAACACATACATAAATGCATGGAACTAGCCATATCCAACAGAACCAAGATGGTCTCCTCCAAAAAAAGGAAGCCAATCTGGTGGTCCCCTGCCATTAATAAACTCTACAACAGAAGAAAAACGTGAAGTCCCAAGACTAGAAAAACATCCTTATTAGCCTCAAAAAAAGTTGAGATCCCCCATCAAAACCTCTAAAGCCAGCTATGAAGGCAGAATTGCAGCAGACACTAAAAACAACCACAATGCCTTCTATAATTATATCAAGAATCTTCATGGTAATACCAGGTTGGCTCTGAGTTACTGCACAATGGTACCTCCAATACTGAGTTTTTATGTCTGAAGAAGTGCTCTTTTATGAACGTGAAAGCACTCACCATTTTTAACTTGTTTTTTTGTTTACTGGAAAAAAGAACTGTGTCTTCACCTTGGTGTTAACTCCTGAGTTTGTTAGTGGATACCTCCTATGCTGAGCCAACAGATATTGCCAACATACCGGCCCACAGATTCAGTGCCAACTTTACCCCCCCCCCCGGACCAATCACAATACCGGATGAATGCCAGGCACCCAGCATTACTGCAGCACAGGTTAAAGCTGCATTGTCCAAGGCCAAGAATACAGCTTCCATGGAACCCGACAATGTCCCTGGATGTGTTCTACATGAACTACAGTGAACTGGCATCACATCTGTGTGCCCGGTTCAATCACAGCCTCACCTCAGGCTTTGTCCCTACCGAATGGCGCACTGCTACTTTCATCCCTCTGCATAAAGGGGGAGCGACTACAGACTCTCGGAATTATCGCTCCATTAACCTGATGAGTCTGATATGTAAGGCTATGGAGCGTATCACCATGGACCTAATTAACAAGGATATAGGGAATCTCCAAACACTAAATCCCACACAATTTGGTTTTGTGAAAAGTAGATCATGCCTGCTCAACCTGGTTGACTTCTTTGAGTCAGTCACCAGAGCTGTGGATGAGGGCAAGGCAGTTCATACAGCCTACCTTGATCTGGCCAAAGCCTTTGATACCATTCCCCACTCAAGAATTATTGATAAACTCACCAAACTTGGCATCAACCCCTATATCACTAGGTGGGTTGCAAACTGGCTCACAGACAGAACCCAGTGTGAAAGTAGCAGACTCCAAGTCAGACTGACGATCAGTCACGAGTGGAGTCCCATGGGGATTTGCCCTGGGTCCTCTTCTGTTTGGCATCTATTTCTCAGACATCCAGGCCAACACGGAGGGACTCTGGCTGACCAAGTTCACAGACTGCAAGCTGGGAGCATTATTAACTCCCCAAGTGATGCAGACATCTTACAGAAAGATGTCACTGAGACCAATGACTGGTGTTGAAACCATGGCCTTAAGCTTAATGCCAAAACATGCGCCATTATCCCCTTTGGGAAAAACTTAGTTCCCACTAATAACCACAGTGATAGGAGCCCACTGAACACTAAAGGCTTTATAAGAGATCTGGGGACACAGGCTGACAGCAACTTCTCCTTCAACCACCACATTGCCACTGTGGTCAGAAAGTCCTTCTATGTGGCACATCTCATTACCAAGGGTTTTCTATCCAGGAAGAAAGAGGTCATCATCTCTCTCTACTCTTCTCTCATTAGACCAATCGAGTATAATGCCACATTTGGCATGTACCTCACTAGATACATGCAACAGCTGGAAAGGCCACAAAGAGGATCCTAGGCCTTAAACACATGTCCTACATGGACAGACTCAAAAAACACCAACTATTCTCTGTCTCATATCATCTACTAAGAGGCGATCTCTGCTAGACTTACAAAGCCACGCCTGACCCAGCTCTGTTAGAAATGCTACATCTAAAGAAATCCCAATCCCTCTGCACCACACGCTCCAGGGACCTCAACCTCATTACCACAATCAATAGAACATGCTGGAGGGACAGGTTCTGGAACAGTCTTCCCATACATGTCAAGCAGAACACCTCATTGACCCTCTTCAAGAGAAATCTTGATGAGTGGATGGGAAATAGAAGGTTCACCCAGGGGATCACACCAGTGGCTCTACTTGATAGAGGCACTGGGAACTAATGTTGGGCAGCACAATGCCAGGGCACTTCTATGGGGTAGGCTTGCTAAGGCTCTAGGGCCATTAGCCTAGTACACACTTATAAACCTATATATATATATATATATATATATATATATATATATATATATAAACACACACACACGCAAAGTGGTAAAAGGGGTGTGAAGTGGGAACTGTATTTTATGTTTTATGTCAGGCGGAAGATTCAATCATTTGCATTTGTCCAGCTGGAGAAGTGACTGGTTAGAATTTTACCAAAGAAACAAAAATGCTGTATAAAATGCAGTTTTCTTATAGGTTCATAGGTTCATACTAGGCTATCTGCCCTAGGGCATTTATAAGCCTAGCCAGAGTGTGTTTGGCTTTCGACACCCATTTTAAATGAATTTTGCTATGCCCTTTTTCGAGGTTAGTATACTGTGCCTCTGTCTAACAGTGACACAGAAGTGATACCCGGGGTAAACCTACAATCTCCCATCCACTCATCAAGATTCCTCTTGAAGAGAGTCAATGAGGGACTCTGCCTAACCTGGACTGGGATTTTATTCCAGAGTGAAGGGAGCCTCTGGGTTATGAATCTGTCCCTCCAGCATGTCCTATTTATTTCAGTGCTGAGGTTCAAGTCTCTCGAGCGCGTAGCTCGATGGGATTTGGATTTTCTGAGGTGCAGATTGTCCATTACTTCCGGGTTGGACATGGCTTTATACGTCAGGCACAGATCGCCTCTGAGCAGGCGGTATGACACTGAGTAGAGCTGGAGTTTCTTTAACCGGGCAGCATATGGCATCTGTTTGAGCCCTTTGATCCCTCTTGGTGAGGTACTTTTGGGGTCTTTCCATTTGCTGCAGGTGTCTGGTAAGGTACATCCCAAAAGGGGCATTGTACTCAATTATGGGCCTGATGAGGGATGAGTAAAGAGGCACGATGACCTCCCCTGATCTAGATGTGAATCCCTTCATGATTAGGTGGGCTATATAAAATATTTTTCTGACCACTTTGGCCACGTGGTTTTCAAATGAGAGATTGCTATCAACTTGGGTCCCCAGGTCCCAAATTACTTCTTCCGTACTTAATGGATTACCACCTATGTGGTCATTTGTGGACACTTTGTTTTTGCCAAAGGGGATGACTATACACTTTTTGGCGTTTAGCTTGAGGCCATGGCTCTGGCACCAGTTGTCTGTTTCTATGAGGCCCTTTTGTAGGATGCTTGTGTCGGCTGGAAAGTCGATTATGGCGCCTAGTTTGCAGTCATCTGCGAACTTGGTCAGCCACAGTCCTTCCGTGTTGGCCTGTACCTCCGAGAAATATATACCGAACAAGAGAGGTCCCAGGACTGAGCCTTGTGGGACGCCACTTGTAACTGGTTTGGAGTCTGACATGGCTCTAACAATTCTAACCATGTGGGTTCTGTCCTTGAGCCAGTTTGCAACCCATCCAGTGACATAGGGGTTTATATTTAAGCTGGTGAGCTTATCTATAATGCCCGAGTGGGGTATTGTATCGAAGGCTTTTGCGAGGTCCAGGTAGGCTGTGTGGACCACCTTCCCCTCGTCAATGGCCTTGGTGACTGTTTCAAAGAAATCTACCAGGTTTAAGAGGCAGGATCTGCCCTTAACAAAGTCGAACTGGGTAGGATCCAGTGTATGTAGGTCCCCAATATCTTTATTTATGAGGTCCATGATGATCCTTTCCATAGCTTTGCAGACCAAGCTAGTCAGGCTTATGGGGCGATAGTTTCCAGGATCCATTGAGGCACCACCTTTGTGGAGAGGGACCACTGTTGCTGTACGCCACTCTTTGAGTACATATCCTGTAGTAAGGCTGAGAATGAACAGTAGTTATATGTTTGGGTTTAGCTCTTCTTGGAGTTCATGTAGGACGCAGCCCGGGACACCATCTGGTCCCACTGGTGCTGTGTTTTTTGCTTTGGAGAGGGCGGCTCTTACCTGAGCATCTGAAATGTCGGGGGGACAGCACTCTGCTGGGATAGATATTTGCCCTTTTGGTGGGGGGGGGTTTGCGCTGAACCTGTCAGCTAGGATGTTGGCAATGTCTGTGGGTTCGGTGTATTTTTTGTCATTTTGGACTAATTCTGAGCATATCTGGGAATTCCCACCCAGGTTCCTAACATAACTAAAGAAAGCCTTGTGATTATCCTTAGTGTCCTGTGCAATTTTTCTCTCGAAGCTGGCCTTAGACGATTTTATGAGTGCCCATAGTTTTTTGCTAATACTGATCAGAGATGCCTTCCCTTTTTGGGATTTTGCTCTATCATGTAGTAGCTTCCTCCTTCTATTGTATAGTTTGTTTATGGCTGGGGTCCACCAGACAGGACGCCTGCCTTTGGAGGATTGGGTCTTGGTTTTATTTGGGATTGCATGATCCATGCATTCCTGAAGGTGTTCATAGAATGTGTTTATAAAGGATTCTGCGGTCTGGGCTGTATTTTCCACAGGCCCGGGGACTTTGAAGGATTCCACCTCGGTTTTGAGGAGTGTGAAATTTGCTTTAGAGAAGTTTTTCACTGTGGTTTTCTGGGCAGGGGGTGGGGTCGGGATGTGAATATCCAGTGAGATTAGTTTATGGTCTGATCTTACCAGTGAGGGATACACTTCTGAAAGCCAAAAACATACGAGAATCAGCAGTTCTGCCCAAAAACACACCAACAGTCAAATTCCACCAAAGCTCTTTATTCCATCAACGATCTGGTACCTCGGCCATTCGCCTTCAAAGGGATACACTTCTGGTCTGGAGCATAGAGCCCCCATGTTGGTGATGATCAGGTCCAGTATGTTTTCCCCTCTTGTGGGAGTGATAAGAAGTTGTTCCATAGCATTTGAGTTTATAAATTCTAGGAACCTTTGGGCTAGGGTGTTAGAGCTAGAGTAACGCTCCCAGTCTATGTATGGGTAGTTGAAGTTGCCCAATATAATATTGTTTGTAGAGACCTTCATATTTTCCAGTGTTCTCAGGAAGGCTGAGTGGGGTTCCTGGGTTTGGGAGGGTGGTCTGTAGCAGGCTATAAACTGGAAGGCAGCTTTACCCACTGTTAGTTGCACATGGATAGTCTCTGATGCTTCGTGCTGTGCCACCAACCTGGAGGTGTGGGTATCTTTGACGAATATTGATACTCCCCCTCCTTTTGTGGTTCGGTCCAAGTTTTGGGGCCGAAAAGCATGGTATGAGGTATAACCTGGTAGTGCTGGAGTGCTCTCGGGAGCCTTGAACCAGGTTTCTGTTACTGCACAGATATCGATGCTCTCCATGCTAAGGAGAGTTTCGAGTGCATGCATCTTGAGGTTTAGACTTCTGGCGTTGAGGAGCATTACTCTTAGTTTCTTATCCCTTGTGATACCTATGGAGGTGGGTTTGTCTTTTGAGCCTTGCCTAAAAAAGGCACTATGGGGGTGGCAAGAGCCTTTGCCAATATCCGAAAGCCCAGGGGTGACAAGTGCAAGCCATCCTTAACGAAGCATCGTGGCTTGTCGAGCATGTCATCCCAGGCTGACAGGCATTGGATCCCCTTTGAATGACACCAATACTTAAGCCAATTGTTGAAAATGATCATCTTGTCTTCATATTGTGGCATCATTCTTGGTGAGGGTAAGATGCTACTCAAGGTCAGGGTCATACCGGCCTGGGCTACATGCTCAGAGAGCTCCTCTATGTCTCTTTTCATGTAGTCCAGGGAGGTACGTCTCAGGTCATTCACACCAGCATGGATAATGACTGAGTCATATTTGTACTTGCCTTGGAGTGACCTGAGTGCTTGTGTTATGTCGCGGATCCTAGTGCCCGACAGGCAGCTCACCGTGACCTTCTCCTTGTTCAGCCTGATGAGCGGGACGTCAGTGTGCCTGACGATAGAGTCACCTATTACAAGAGTCACCTATTACAAGTGTATCAGGTGTGTTGTTTAGCCTTAAGGGCTGTGACTGTTCGGCACACTGGCTTTTTGAGCTATGTGTTGCACATGTTTTGTTTTGGGGTAGTGGTTGCTTGGGTGTCTGCTTTGGAGGTTTCTGCTGCTCAGGCAGATTTTTATTTAGAGCCTCCAAGTATATTTTTGTGTGTTTATGTGTTTGGTTTGCTGTCGTGGCAGGTCTATGTGAGACTGGAATTGTAGTGAGTGTGGTTTCCTTCTCCTCCTGACTGGTTACGCCAGTACTGAGTTGAGAGAGCTTAGCCTCCAGTTTGGCTATATGGTTGCATCTCTCACATGTGTTGGAATTTGTTGGGAGGAGGAGAGGGTTGTCTGTGTACATGAGACAGATTCACCAGCTGGACCGGAGAGGAGACTGACAACTGACCTTTGGACATGCTAGAATAGTATTGGGAATTCCTTTATAATTGAAAAAAAGGGCCAATGGGGAACAAGGTACTCAAGGGGAGTTTGTGAGGGTGTACTGCTTTTCATTTTTTAGTGCTGACTTATATAATTGCTTTAGTGAGCAAGTGCCAGGCTTTAGAGTAGGAATAGGGTGTTTATTATGAGAACTAGATCAGTTCTAAGGGAAAAAGTGAAGAGCAGACTTTGTGGAGCCGAGAATTATTTAAACCCAATTAAGCGGAGCTGCCCGATGCTGCGCTATGCACAAAGCCGTGCCAAAGCGGGTTTTATACAGGGGGACTTGAAAGAGCTAGACATTGGCCCAAAACGGCCAATAGACTACCAGATTCTTGTGCTGGGAACACTCCTCCAGGGATAGATAGGCTGCTCTAAGCTCCCCACTGCCACTGGTGAACAAAGAAGCCTCCCTTTAACCAAGAAAGGAAATGGGCAACACAGGAACTTTCCAAAAGTCCAAAATACAGCAAAGCCTGTATTTGGACTACTCTAGGTCAGGAAAGATGGGAAACAAGGATATTTTTTTGTTTTTTTTTTCTTTTTTGCAACAAACAGCAGGAAAATGCAATAAATATGTAACACAGGCAAGCGCACTTGAGTGTGTAGCTTCAACAGGTAAATGCAACAAACAGGACAAACTTTAAAAGTGCAGCTGCAAAAACAACTTTAAAGAGTTTAAAACAGTTCAAGAAGCAGAAATACTTGCAGTTTAGCTAGATCGGACAGTCGCCCAGGTAGTAGCAGGAAAAAAAACACTTTTATCAGGTTAGCAGTCGCTCTTTTAGCCTCTCTGCTGCTAGCACCACTCTGCAGGACCACGAGGAGCTTGGCTGAGTAGTAACAAACGCAAAAAACGCGCCAAAGTGGGTTTTATACAGGGGGACAAACATGCATAACAGTTGTTCAGAACACGTGAAGCTGTACAAAAAAATTCCTGAAGTTAAGTTTTCTTTGAAGATGGTCTCTTGCAGACAGAGAAGTATATTGGCAGCCCCCCCCCCCCCCCCGAAAAAGAATCACCATAAATAGACAGAAACTTCTTTTAGATTAAGTTACTGGCCAAAGAGGCAGCTTTTATTGCAGTTCTGAATCAAACAGGAAATAGAGAATTTGGAGAATCTTTTACAGGTTTTTAGGTTGGCGCTAGGCTATCTGCCCTTGTGAGCCCACTTAAGAATCAACCCTACACCTTGTGTCTGTAAGGTAAATACTTTAACCATTATGCCAACCCCCCTTCTCTTCCCAAGAGAGCAACTGTTGAGCAGCAGCTAGAGTTTGCCTTCTGAAGAGTGCATTATGCACTATTTGGACTGCAAGCTCACGTCTGGGATTCACTCCCTGTGAGATTTTTCTACAACTACTAAATACTTTTAAAAGTCAGAATCATGGAATACAGGAAATCATTTAGTTGGTGATTAGTACTAGAATCAAAATAACTGCCTGCAGACAGTGTTTCTAAATGCCGTTGGTCTGTTAAAATCCTGTTTTTTTTTCCTTGTGCAAGTACTTATCTGCTGCATGCATACATAGTCTTAGCATTCTGTTTAATTTTACTTATTATTCAATTTAACGTATTGTAAAATCTGACTATTTTTTAGTATAGAAGTGTAATCTCTGAACTTGATGACCTATTAACTGCTAGTATTCATCTTACAAACAGTGACTGCTTAAGCCACAGATAACAAACACGTATATTAAGGCTGGCTTATTTTAAGAATAAATAATAATTGTGTTCTTGGTGTGCTCAAATGGTCTAGCTGGTGTGTGTGTGGGGGGGGGGCAGTGTGAGTATAAAACTATACTGGCAATGTTTCAGTTACCATAGATAATTCAGAAATGGAAATCACTGGGGTGACAGCAAGGTAGGTAACATCTTGGGAAGCCACAAATTATAACTCTACTCAGTGGCTGTTCAGTGTAAAACTTATTTTGTTGTGGCAAGTGCTAGTCATAATCCAAGGCAGTAATATGCATCTGCCATCTGCTCTAAAGGCCAATCGCCTTTTGCATTTTAATTCAGTGGCTAACAATGCAATATAAAAGTCTGCATGCCTCAATCATCACATATTAAGTGCTGCTAACAGTGCCAGTTTTACAGCCTGTACTATGACAGGAGCTTGCACCAGTCTTTACTTTAAGTAGTAGTAGAAGAATACAACAAACCCCACAGATGTTTCTAATCTACCAAACAATACTTTTGACATAATGACACTGCCAGGCTCACACAGCATGTTTGCTAACTGAACAGCTTTGGTTTCCTTCAGTAAAATAAATACATGCATGCATACATAATAAGCACACAAATTTTACTCTACGGAAAAGAGACAATATTTCAAGGTCATTTTAATATTTAGGTATCACCTCTCCAGACGTGAATATATCCAGAAATTAAAATGTAAGCTGAATAGGCTAGTTTATTGTGATCTCTAAAACACTCTCTGTAAAAATAGTATCCATGTAAATAAATAGTCTCTCTTTTTTCATAACTAGAAAACATTTTTTTCAAACCAAAGTGCAGGAAGCTCAGAAGGTATTCTTAGCAGAAGTAGCAGCAATCAATAATAGCATTCTCTATGACAGAAAAGTGAAGTTGTAGGAAACCGTAAGTTCGAAGAGGTAAAGCCAAATGTCTTATGGCAAAAATTTAGATATCAGGAAGGAACTGCTGCTCAAAAAACTACAGCTATCCCAAAGATTTAGTCAAAGCAAGACCATGAAAAGACAAAATTGTGGCTAAATTAAGTTTAAATGTGGAATACAGCAAACCTACTTCTAAGAATAACAGTTCCTCCAAAACTAATTGAGGAAATGGGTTTTAATACTCTGCATGCTACCCTTTCTGGCAATTTTACATGCTCTCATAGATACGTACTTTTCTGGGTAGCAGCTGTAACTGTCTCATCAACTCCAAACCTAAAAATTACTAAATGACCAAGAGTCTTCTCATGAAGCAAGAGGATCCTGGAGTTCATAGATTTGTCAAAGATGAGGAAAAACAGCATCTAAGTGTATAACGGAAGTGGCCATGGTGGCCTGCTTACACTTCTTGAATAGGGGGATCAAGCTTTGTATCTGTCATAATGGTGTTACGAGAATCATTCTGGGGTGCTGTGCATCTTTAGATGAGAGGTACAAGGCCTTCAAGTCTTGACCTCTGTGTTACCTACACAGACAAATGCCCTATTAGAAAAAGATGGAACATAACAATGTATGTATCATGTCAGAATAAAATAAGTACATAAATCTTAAAATGCATGTCATCAGTCATGACTGATGTTTGCAGCCATGAAGTTTTGCATATTATTTTAATGCTATGAGGAAATTAATACATCTTTATTGACTTCTCTGTTATGACATAAGCAATTATACATTTATACAAATGAAAATAAACCATAGTGACATATTTTCAGTTGCAAACATTATATATCACATATAATCTTCTATACAGCCATGACGACTCAAAACATTTCATATCTTATTCAAATCCTGCTTTTCCTTAAACCTCACTCCTACTCCAAAACATTATTCAGCATGTGTTATTCCCACAATTCCCATTTGTTCTATGTAATTTTCTCCTATCACTTTTTAAAGATCCCACTTCTAGTTCTTTTATCTCTATTTCTATATTGACTACTTCTAGTACAGTTGGTTTACACTTGGCTTTCCATTGTCTAGTAAATGCTTTTTTTTGGCAGCCACCAGAATTAAACTCAGAAGGCCTTACTATGTCTAGGCAATTCAGATTCTATAAATCAGCTCACATAAATAAATAAATGAATGAATTATTTCCTTAGTTACATCAACTTCCTCCCCCAGAATTTCTGACAGTGATAGTCTGCTGGGAATTTTAAAAGTCTGCCAACTTATTACACTCCCAAAAATATGTTTCCAGTTAACTCTTTCCTCTCCATCATACCTCCAACATTTGCAATGTACCTGAGGAAAAATTATTTGGTCTGCTTGGGGTAGAGAAATACCTATGCAAATGCTTCCAAGAAAAGATCATACATTTTCTAGACTTTGCTACAATTTTAGGAGGCATACATATATCCTTTCATTGTTTCTTTGTGAATTGGTTATCCAATCTCTATTCTCAATTCTTTCTAACTTCTTCTGATTGATTCATATGGTCATCATGCAATATTTTATGTGTCCTATTAATTATCCCCTTTTTAAAAGCACCTTCTCTTCTAGATTCTACTAAAAGCTCTACAAGTGCTGGTCTTTCGCTCACATAAATAAATAAATAACTGAATGAATGATTTCCTTAGTTACACCAACTTCCTCCCCCAGAATTTCTGACAGTGATATGCCTACACTCTAATATCAGTCTTTGAAAGAGAAGGCAATCTCTAGCCTGTAGTCCAAATGAATTCTTGGCATCTTCCCATTCTATTACCTTTCCCTCTCTAATTATTTGCTCTGAATACCTTGGTTCCTTTGTCAATTTTCTCCAGCAAATTACAACTCTCTCTTGTCTATTCTCAGTGGCCCTAATTTACGATTGGCAGAATCTCCTTTCTCCATTCTCATGTTGGCTTACTTCTTAAACTACTTTACAATACTTTATGAATATAAATTTCTATATGGTTATTGTTATCCTCGTTAAGGGTCTGCATCCAAAATCCCAGTCTCTCCTTGTTTCTTGAGCTTTCCCCCGTTTCATCATCATCATCCCTTTCCACTTTGAATTAAATCCGTTTGTGTTATTTACAGAAGCCTTAATTACTTGCTATGCTCTGAAATACCCCTTCAAATCATATAATCCTAAACCACCTTGTTCTGCTGGAAGGATCAACTTATCTCAATTGATTCTTGGCCTCGTCTCCTCCCAGATAAAATTCTTCAACTCTTTATTAACTGCTTATCTGCAACTTCTCCTCTGGTTAATAAAAATATGCCTGAGCTGTGTATAAAACTAACGGGACTAAAAACATTTTCACTGCTTGCATTTTGCTATCCATACCCATAAAACAGAGCTTTCAATTTCTCGGTTTTTGCTTTATTATTTGTGTAGTCTCTTCACACATATCCTTTTCTGCGATAACAAAATCCTTTTTAATTCATACACCTAAGTAGTTAACTTTATGTCCCCATAAATATGGGAATTGCTGAACCAATTTGTGAGTGGGTGCATAAGCTATTGCCTTTGTTTTACCTTCATTAATGTTGCATCCCAGAAAGACTTGAAACTGTCTTAGAATGTTCCACAACATTGAAATGTCCTTTTCTGGTTTTATCAAGTATAAAACAACACAGTCTACAAATAAAGCCAAATGTTCTTGCTTACCATACCAATTATATCCTTGAATATCTGAGTCCCTTATTTTCTGTGCTAATGGTTCTAAATATAATGTATATAATAAAGGGGAAAGAGGACACCCCTGCCTGGTTCCTTTGCTCAAACAGAGCTCATCAGAGAGGAACTCCCAACACTTGAATTTTCATCTCTGATCCCTCATATATCCCCCTCGATCAACCTTATAATTTTATCAAAGAATGCAAATGTTTCCATTGCCCTACTCATAAAACCCCAGCTTACTCTGCTGAATGCTTTCTCTGCATCAAGACCCACCAACAGTGGTATTTTCTTACATTCTGCTTCCCTCTGGATCATCATTGTTTGAATGTTTGCCTCCCCTCCACAAAACCACAATGAACCATTTCTATCAATTTTGGCACCACCTTTGCCATTCTTTAGCCATTAAAGACAGACACTTTATGATCATGGTTTAGAATTGAAGTGGGCCTATATGAAGCTGGATCTGATGGGTCCTTGCCATCTTTAAGTATTACAGCTATCACAGATTTCTTCTAGGACACTGGTGCTCCTCCTTTTAAAATACTGTTAAACAAGAACCTTCCAGATCTTTATCACTCCACTCCCCCCAGCTTCCAAACTTCCACAGGGATACCATCTGCTCCTATTGACTTTCCAGTAGATTGCTTATACATAACCATTTTTTATCTCATCACCTCCTGTTCTAACTGTTGGTAATTAAGCCTCATCTCCCTCTAACCCCAGCATATTTAATTCTTCCACAAACATTTCTATTTGTACTTTTTCTTGCTTTCTACATTTCTCTGCTTTACACAGATTTTCATAAAATTTCTAATAACTCTACATGGTCTCTGGACATTTGTCTATCATTGAATTCAAAGACATGGGTGACAAAGTAAAATATACAGGAAAGACACTTTTGTGAAGAGGTATAAAAAGAGTCTGAACCCAAATCATATGAAAAAGAACATTACCAAAGGACATTTCATAAGATTAAGCAGACTCATGAGCAATGACTATATTTTTTCACAAGAATCAACAATTTTGAAGACATTCTTCTTGGAAAGAGGTTATGATCTGGATTGTTATCTGCCAAGGAACAAGAAGTTTCAATGTTTAGAATGGACAAGGCTAAGCCAATCCTATTAAGTAGTGAGATAGAATGCTCACTGGTGGAGAATCACACATATACAAGAAAAGACGACACCAAGACTGGTTATAGAAGAGCTTTTCCTTTACCAATCACCACTGACAAACCTATAATTAAGACTGTTTTGCAAGACAATTGGAAAATTAAAAAAGAGCAAACCCACCAAACGAGAATCAAAAGCACATAAAACATAAAATTTTAAATAAAAACTGTGCCAAAGGCTAGAAGGTACTTCTAAACACTTCAATAAATGAAACTGGTAAGCGCTTTCGTAAAAACTTCTTGAGACCATGTCAAATTACACAATTCAATTAAGTACAGATTTAAAAAGAAGCAGCCAATAAACTATGCAGTTCTCATACACATGATGCAAAACAAATAAAACGTCCTACTCTTCAATTTAGGTTTTAAAGAAACCTTGTCATTTAATCCAAAAGCTTTGTCTGCTTGCAGATGTAGTATCCAGAACAATTCACGGCTTTCAGTATAGTTAATAATATCACCAAGTCTGCCATTTTCACTTACTATCTCAATAACTTTAAAATTAAAGTTATGTATGGCATCAGTATCTTTAATATGCCTATCCAAAGAGTTAACATTAAAATTCCTGATGTCTCTCTGGTGCTCCCTCATTCTTTCAAACAACATCCTGTTTGTTTTGCCTATGTAAAATTTTTTGCAAACATTGCACTGTGCCAAATGGACTAAATTTTTTGTCCTGCAAGTCGCATGAACTTTAAAATTGTATGTAGCACCAGTATAGGAATGGACAAAGCTATTATGTGTATCAATTAAATGACAAAAATTACAGGAACCACAAGGAAAAGTCCCCTGTATATTACTGCTATTACTGGTTGTAGAACTCAGTAGCCTTTTCAGGGACTTTTTATTCCTAAATGAGAAAGTTAGGTCTGTTCCTGTTACAGCATTAATTGTACTATCCGATGTTAAAACATGCCAGTTCTTTCTTATGTTAATGAAGCTAAAGCACTTAGGTGTAGTAGAGCCTCTCCTTACTATTCAGATACGAATTACAGGAATGAAGTACCAGGTATAAAGCACCAAGGGCAAATTTAACATACTCCAGTAATATTAAGATTATTTGTGATACCATAAAAAAGAACTGGCATGTTTTACCATCGGATAGTACAATTAATGCTGTAATAAGAACAGAACCAACTTTCTCATTTAGGAATAAAAAGACCCTGAAAAGGCTACTATAAGAGTTCTACAACCAGTAATAGCAGTAATATACAGGGGACTTTTCCTTGTGGTTCTTATAAATTTTTGTCATTTAACTGATACACATAATAGCTTAGTCCATCCCTATACTGGTGCTGCATACAATTTTACAGTTCATGCGACTTGCAGGACAAAAAATTTAGTCTATTTGGCACATGGCAATGTTTGCAAAAAAATTTTACATAGGCAAAACAAACAGGATGTTGTTTGAAAGACTGAGGGAGCACCAGAGAGACATCAGGAATTTTAATGTTAACAACTCTTTGGCTACGCAAATTAAAAATACTGATACTACACATAACTTTAATTTTAAAGCTATTGAGATGGTAAGTGAAAATGGCAGACTTGGTGATATTAACTATACTGAAATACGTGAATTGTTCTGGATACGACATCTGCAAGCCGACAAAGCTTTTAGATTAAATGACATGGTTTCTTTAAAACCTAAATTGAAGAGTAGGAGGTTTTAATTGTTTTGCATCATGTGTATGAGAACTGAATATTTTATTGGCTGCTCCTTTTCTAAATTTGTACTTAACTGAATTGTGTAATTTGACATGGTCTGAAGAAGTTTTCATGAAAGCGCTTACCAGTTTTATTTATTAAAGTGCTTACAAGTACCTTATAGTCTTTGGCACAGTTTTTATTTATAACTGGAAAATTGTTTTGGACAACCAGGAACTCACCATCATCATAGGTGTAAAGCCTACATTCATCTACAAGAAGACCTTCAACATTAAATCACTTCTTGAAAGAAAAGAATTGCAGAGGAACTGTGGACTATTGATTCCTGGTACATTTAAATGCAGCATATGTAAACAATGTAGGTTCATCTGCAATACGTCATGTATTTACATTAAAGCCCATGATCTTTCCTTTGTCTCTACTGACACTTTTGATTGTAACTCTCATGGAGTTGTGCATTGTGCACAGTGTGAATTCTGCACGTTTTTGTGTGTGGGAAAAACTATAAGAAAATTTTCCCCACAGGATTTACGAACATAACAGCAATCAGGAAAAAAGGATCCAAACAATGCACTAGCGAGACATGCTAGTATATGTTCTAGTTTCAAAAAGTTCAGCTTTTGTGTTTTAGAAGCTGTTGACATGAGTGAGTTTCCAGGGAATTACAAAGTCTGGATAGAGTGCCAAGAATCTAACTGGCAGATAAAATTAAGGGCTAACAAGCATCCAGGATTAAATGACAGCATAAACATTAAACGTTTTTTGTCAGCACTGCCACTTTCAGACATACATT
Source organism: Protopterus annectens (assembly GCF_019279795.1). Classification (NCBI taxonomy): domain Eukaryota; kingdom Metazoa; phylum Chordata; order Ceratodontiformes; family Protopteridae; genus Protopterus; species Protopterus annectens. Next base: position 1,788,367,453 of record NC_056729.1, read on the forward strand.
GTGTTTATTCATTTAAATGATTTTTCTTTTTCATCCAATTAAGTTTTTTAAAAATCTTTTCATGGGCTAAAACATTGGGTGTTGTGATTGGTTCAACACTTATTTGATTACGAGTGTGTGTTTTTAAACTTGATTGAAAGTATGTAGTTTTAAGTTCTGAAGAAGTTCTATTGATTAAAGAGCATGAAAGTGCTAAACTTTATCCATTTTGCACCTAAGCCTCTCCTTACACTGGTCTAGTAGAACTGATCCATATCTATCAATTTTGGCAAGACTTTTGCCATTCTTTTAGCTAGCACAGACGCAAACATTTTATAATCATGGTTAAAAACTGAAATGGGTCTATATGAACTAGGTCTGAAGGGTCGTTGTCATCTTTAGGTAACATAGCCACCACAGCTTTCTTTGAAAATATTAGTGCTTCCCATCCTTTTAAAATAGTTACACAAAATCTTCCAGATTTTTATAAAGAACAGTTGTGTAAAATCTTACCATAACCAGAGATGCCCATCACTTCTATGTTGCAGTAGTCTTCATATATGGGCTGTATTTCACCCGACTCGATGTTTGGCCTGTACACAAAAGCTTCATGCTACTGCCTGTATGTGGGACATCGCACGTAGGCTGAGGGAAAGTCAGCCATAAAAGGAACATACAGACATACAATCCTCAGAAAGGTAGCCCCATGAGGAAATTAGAAAATGCCCAAAGGCCAGTCATGCAAGAAATGAGCAAGATGTAAGGGGAAGGCAGGTGGGATAGAATACTGCAACACAGAAGAGAAGGACAGCTATAGTTATGGTAAGATTTTACACAACTATTCTATGTCCTTCTATTTAATGTTGTAGTATTCTTCACATATGGGTGAGTACAAAAGCTGGAAAGGGACTCAGAGAGGAGGAATAATACATAGAAAAATTAGGAGGATCCATTTTCCAGAAAACCATGCAAGATTGTTTTGGTTAAACCTGCCCTGCAAATATTATCTAGCTTGTAATGTTTAGTGAATGTATGAATTGATGTCCAAGTGGCAGGTTCCAGAATGGATTGCGTGTCCAGACGCTTGAAGAAAGCCCCTGAGGATGCAACTTTTCTAGTGGAGTGGGTTTTCACAGAATAAAATGATTTTCCATGAAGTTGATAAAGTACAATGGCCTTAGAAATCCAAGAACAGATAGTTTGCTTAGAAACAGGCAACCCCACAGCCCCTGGATGAAAGGGCACAAAAAGTCTATCAGATTTTCTAATATACTTTGTTTTATCCAGATAAAATCTAAGCTGTCTATGCACATCAAGGGAATTCAAAATCATTTCACTAGGAGATTGCGGAGACGGTGAAAAAAAGTAGTCAACGGAATAGTCTGATTTAAAGAAAAGTCATTAACCACTTTAGGCATAAAAGAAGGATTAGTTTCTCAAAAGAACCTGATCATTATGGAAAACTAGGAATGGTGATAAAGACATTAATTGCTTGGATCTCAGAAACAATCCCAGCAGAGGTAATGGCTACAAGAAGCACTGTTTTCAAAGTACAAATTTTAAGAGAAGCTGAAACAGCTGATTGAAAGGGGGCCTGAGTCAACTTCTTTAGGACAAACTTAAGATCCCAAGGAGGCAAAACTGGTTTCCTGGGAGGATTCATGTGCAGGACGCCTTTCAAGAATAGTTTAACCTCCAACCTAGAAGCCAACTGAGGGGTCAATGGCAGGCAAGCAGATAAAGCAGAAGAATAAGAGAGACCACTGTTAAGTAACTCACACAGGTAATTTAACATCAAAGGAATATCTGCCCTAAAAGGGTCCTTTTCCCCTTTTTGGCACCAAACAGAAAATCTTGTCCACTTGGAAAAATAAGATTTCCTTTTATTGGGTTTCCTAGCCTCCTAAGTACGTCCTTAGAGAAAAGGTGCCTAAAAGGAATCAGATGTTGATCACCCACAAAGTGAATGAAGGCTTAAGAAGCGTGGATGAATCAGAGATCTCTTGTCCTGAGTAAGTCCATCCAGTGAGGCACCTTGTAGTGATGGTCCTTGGCTAATTGCAGAAGAAGAGGGAACCAATGCTGTCTTGGCCAAAAGAGGATCACTAACAAAATTTTTGGTTTCTCCTGTTGAATTTTCAACAGGACTTTCTGAATCATAGGGAAGGGGGGAATGCATAAAGAAACATGCCCTTCCATGAGAAAGACAGGGTGTCCACCTTCCACGCCTAAGGGTGAGAGACCTTAGGAAGTTGTCTGTTCTGGGGGAGGCAAATAAATCTATCTCTGGAGTACCCCACCGGTGAACTAGATCCAGGAACACATCCCTGTGAAGCACCCACTCGTGGGATGGTGTCATGGATCTGCTCAATGTATCTATCACAAGGTTCTGAGCAGAGGGAAGGTACACAGCCTGCAGTACGACTTTGTACTGAATATCCAACTCCCACGCCTTGATTGGTAGGTGACAAGGAAGATAAGATGTTGTACCTCCTTGCTTGCTTATGTACCAAAGGCCTGTAGTATTGTCTGTGAGAATCTTGGAAGGACCTGGTAGAAACAGGGGATGAAATGCTTGTAAGGCTAGAATCAAGGCCCTCATTTTCTTGACATTTATGTGCTGTTTTCTCTGAGAAGGAGACCATAGTCCCTGCACTTTTGTGGAAGCTAAGGTTGCTCCCCATCTTAAGTCTGAGGCACCTGTAAAAAATTCCTGCACTGGTAGAGGAATGAGAAGAGTAGACCTGGATTCTGACGGAGTTGCTGCATCCACCATCCTAGTTCTTTCTTTATGCAAGGTAGAACAGGAATGGCAGTCACCAAGGGATGTGCATGCTGGGACCAAATTGTTTTCAAAAACTACTGGAAATTCCTCATGTGAAGTTTTGCAAGGGCAGCATGGGAATTGTGGAAGCTATGAACCCAAGAAGTCTGAAGAACTCCCTGGCAGTGATGGAGGAAAGAGTAAGAAGAGATTCCATGACAGCTATAAAAGACTGAGCTTTCTCTGAAGGAAGAAACATCATGATCAAATCTGTCCTGAACTTGTACCCCAGAAAAATGAGATCCTGACTGAGAGAAAGAGAAGATGTTTTGAAATTTATCATGAACCCCAAAACTTGAAGAAAGAGAATAACAAGATTTAGGTGTTGTGTAAGAAGAGCTGGACTCCTAGCCAGAAACAGCAGGTCATCCAGGTAAGGGTAAACTTGAAGGCCTTTCAGTCTTAAGAAGATAATGGCTGGGGCCAGACACTTTGTGAAAACCCTGGGAGCAGTGGAAAGACCAAAACACAAGGCAAAGAACTGAACATGCCAAGAACTACAGATAAACGTGAGTATTTCCTGAAGAGAGGGTGAACAGGGATATGCAGGTAAGCATCTGTATAAAGCTAAAAATGCAACCCCTACTAACCATGTGCAGCATTATGTAATGCTTCAACCTAAATTTGTAAAAGATGTGTTCAGTCTATGTAAATATGTTAAATTTTAAGCTTCAATGCTATGTTACTAGTCAATATTAAGTTTGGTACTATGTAAATTTGAATGCTACCTTATATTTTGCTTAAAATTTAGTGAAGCTTTTCTTCCTAGGCCTCTGCTGAAAATAGGGCATGCATCCAGTTGGACTTTCCTGGTCAACAAATATAAAAGAAATAACAATCTTTGAGATCCAGTGAGATTAAGAAGGCTTGAGGAGGTACCAGGAGGAGAAGAAACTGAAGGGACAGCATTCTATAAGAGGGCACCACCAGGAAGGTACTTAACTTTGAGAAGTCCAAAATGGGTCTGTAGGGACCCTCGGTTTTTGGAACCAGGAACATCCTGGAATAAAATCCCCTTCCTTGCTGATGTGAAAGAACTGGCTGAATGATGCCTTGGAGAGTCAGCTGAGATAGCAGCTGAGGAAACAGATGAATTTGGTCTGAGGGAGGTTGAGAAATCCCCTGAAAAGGGGGAAGAGACTTCCAGGTCATGAAATACCAGTTTTGAATAATGGAAATCACCCAATAATTCTGAGTAATCTCCTCCCAGGCTGAAAGAGGAAGCTGGAGAGAAAGGGGAGTATGACTTGGAAGCTTGTGATGATTGTCACAGAGAACCTGACCTTGGCTAAAAGGGCTGTTGCAGAGATGGGACAGAAGGAACAGCTTTAGACTGTGGTGGTCTTCTAGCAGCTTTCCTAGGCCTAGAACCTGAGGGTACTGAAGTAGTAGTAGACCTAGAAGGTTTCCTAAAGAAAGGTGTCTTAGCCGGAAAGTTTCTATGAAATTTAGGCACTGGAGAAACTAACAAGTGTTTTAAGTCTTAGAGTTCCTCACCTTTTTCTTTAAGTGTCTTAAACAGATCAGCAGCAGCCTTACCAAAAAGTGCACAGTTATCCAGTGGAGAATCAAGCAATTTTGCTTTGATGTTATCTGGGAGAGCCTGTAAATGCAGCCAAGAGTATTCTCCTAAGAGAAGCAGAAGCTGCAAATCTGGAGGAAACCTCAACTGCATCATAGCTGCAATTTAATGGAGTGTCTAGTGACCTGTGAAGATGCCTCTATAAGTGAAACAGTCAAGAACTTAGCCTCAGAATCAGGAAGCTGAGACAGAGCTTGAGAAGCCTTAGATAGCAAAGCCAGGGAATACCTAGATGTACGAGTCTGGTAATTAATTACCTTAATAGCTAGGGTTGAAGATGTATATACTTTCTTACCTAACCTATCCAAGGTTTTACTTTCTTTGTCAGATGGAAGCAATTTTGTGGAGGGAACTACTCAAGAGCATTTGTCTGAAGAGATGGAAACCACAACTGGGTCGGCTGAAGGACACTTACAAAGGAATTTACAATCCTCAAGGACATTGCAGATATGGTCAGGTCTTTTAAGTGCTGGGGCCTGTGAATCAGGAGTTTTAAATGAGGAAGCAAAAGCATCTAGGAAGGCTGGAATCACTGGAGGGACAGCAGCAGGAGCCTCCACCTGAAGCAAATCATAATATCGCTTTTGCTCCTCTGAAATGTGAGAGGAATCCCACTGAAAAAATTCCTCATCTTATTTACTGTTTCCCCAAAAGAATGTTCCTCCATAGGTGAGCCCCCCCACACACACACACTGGACTCTTCCTCAGGGGGGGGGGGGAGTGTATTCCAAGGTGGAAGTAATAGGAGTGGAATATGCTAGGGAGTTTTCATCTGAGGAAGTCCCTTCTGAATCAGAGTCCTGGACTGGAATAGCAGGGAAAAACTCCTAAGAACCCAAGGTCAGCACAGGAGAAGAACAGAAAGCAGGACCAGCAATAGGGGAAACAGAAGGCTGAGGCCTAAGGGCCATTAAACCCTTAATAAGGTCCTGAGAAAAAAACTTCCCAGACCGACCTCCGGGTGGAAGGTACTACAGCATGTCTAGTCTTTTGTCTCATTTTAGCTGGCTTTTCTAATGCAGGAACAGGGACAGACATAAGCCTAATGGCTGGCAAATCTTGCTGACAAAGAACCGAAGGAGCTCCAAGTCCTCTGAGAAAAGCATCCATGGTTCCCCCGAAATTGCTCAAACCAGACATCTACAAAGCCTTGGACGTGCTCGGTTCCTCACCCCTGATGGCTTCCAATAAGGCTTCCGCTGGAGAAGTGGACCCAACCTCCGATCGCAAAGCCAGGTTTTTACTAACCTCAAGGGTACATCAGAGATAGAAGGTGCAGCCAAATAGGATTTTGGCCTAGCTTTGCCAACCTGTCTCTTCACAGATGGCCCAGAGGAACCCGCAGAACCCTCCATAAATTCCCTAGCCAAATGTTTTAGCCTGTGATTCTCCAGATATAAATTAAGAGCAGATAGAGAACTATATAAGGTTTTAGGGACAAAGGCCTGACAGATAGAATAGGACCAATAGTCGTGGGTAGGCCCTAAACAAAAGAAAACAAAGTTTGTGGCTATCCTTATGAGGAATTTGCCTTCCACACCTACACTTACCCTTTCTGGATGACATTAACAAAGAGGAATGGCAGAAGCAAACAAATCACCTATGGGGTACTTATCTGAACCAGAAGAAACAATACAGTTCCAAATGGCAGACTGAATATGCGAGTCAACCTTTCTGAATGGCAGTGAAAAAGTTCTGAGGATTGTATGTGTGGACATCCCTTTTATGGTTGACGTTCCCTCAGCCTACGTGCAACATCCCTCATAGAGGCAGTAGCATGATGCTTTTGTATACTGACTGGACGTCGGGTAGTTGGGTGAAATATAACCCATATGTGAAGAACAGTGCAACACTGAATAGAAGGACATCTTTCCTTCCTCCAAATTTCCAAACTTCCACAGGAATGCCATCTATTCCTGGAGATTTTCCTGAAGACCGATTATACATCACTGTTTTTATCTCATCATCTCCTCTCTTAACTGCTAGTTGTTGAGCCATGTCTACCTCTAACCTTGGCATTAATAAATCTTCCATGAATATTTTCATTTGTACTCTGTCTTGATATCTATATTTCTCTGCTTTATACAGATTTTCATAACATTTCTGGAATAGTTCTAAACTTAATATAGAATATCTGGTTATTTTTCTTGTTATAGGTTCCCTAAGTTTGGAGATAAACCTTTTCAACGCTCTGTTGCCTAAGTCATTTTGCTAACAGTTTTTGTATTCTGGAGTTATCAAAAAATAACTGCTTAACTGCAATCTTTCTAAACTCATGCATATTACACAGCTACTCCCTTATTTTCTCTTTAGTACTTTGCATTTGCTCCTTTTCTTGTTCAGTGAGATTACACATACTCTGCAATACATTAACCTTTGTCAGCCCCTCTAAGTAATTTCTTTTGACCATTTTCATTTTATCCCAATCACTAGCTATAATTTCTGAAGATATTTCTAGCTCCCAAATAAATCTCGAATAATCGCCACTACCTGTTCCTTAAATTCCTCTCTTTTTAACAGGAAGGTACGTAGGAAAGCACCAGTGTCTTATTTTTACTTCAATACCCTGCATTTTTATCTTAGTGTTTATTGGTGCATGATCAAAAATAATTACCTGATGTGTGTGTCAAAGCTTTTAATTAAATGCACATGATCCTGTGAAATATAATTTCTATCTAGTCTTGCCCAGTTATCGTACCTTGCGGAATAATATGTAAAGTCTGAGTTCACACTACTGAATTCACAGCTTCCATACCAAATATTTTTATAAACTTCTTCAGTAGTCTACCCTCTTTTGGTATATTGTCCTTATAGGTCCCATCTGATACATTCTTACTATTGCAAATCCAATTCAAGTCACCATGCATACATACTATTCCCTGCTAAATGCTGTTATTTCTCCAAAATATTATTAAGCTTCTAATAGCAATTGTCAGTGGAATATAAATACATGTATTTCAGTCCTCCTCCTTTGCCAATAGCCCCTTACTACTACAAATCTACCATTTTTGTTTTTTTTTCCCTCATTACTCACTCACTATTGGAGCCCCTCTAGCAATTAATATGCAGAAATCCTCTCTCTGTCAAATTCACAAGCTCATTTCTTTCCAAATGCGTCTCCTGCAGCATTGCTATTTGCACTTTGCATTTCTTTAATATAATTCAATACTCTTTCCTTTTTATTTATACTTGTAAGGCCATTCACATTCCAAGATAATACGGAGAGCATAGCTATCATGATAAAAAGCTATTGTTCATGCCTATTATATGTGAAAGTTTTTTTTAAATGTGTACTTCCAGCCTTTGTGTTACATGCATATACTAATGTCTGGCAGGCTGATCTTTTGTACAGTTGTTTCTTCTCATCTCCATTGGAACCTATGTCAACATTTTCAACACTTTTTGTTTTAATGAAAGCCCTCAGACAAAAACTAAATACAAAATACCCACACCCCCATCCACTATTAACTTGGAACACATAGACAAAACTGTCTACATCTTCAAAGCTTGAAGTTTAACCCTCCAAAAGACAACAAATGGCTCAAATTGACATACCTCCAGGCACTATCTAATTTAAAATTAAGGTTACTCACGCTAATGTGCATGCTACAGCCTGTCCTCACACTTACACTGACGGCTGTCCGTTCTTTTCTTCTCTTCCCCCAAATATGAAAAACAGCTTGTATACTTTCAGAAAATACTAACTTTTAGCCCTAAGAAAAAATGCACTTGCTATCCTTAAATAAAACTAAACTGTACACTGTTCAATTAACTGTACTAAAGTATTAAGGCTGCTAGGGAGGTTGCTACCTCTTATTCACTTCCCATAATTCCAAACGTAATTTTTTCACTGAACTAGTTGCCATTGTACCTTTGAATTTTGCCTTTCTCTCGGCAAAGAATACTCAGAATTCTCAACATTAATTGCTTGCACCTGCAGACAGCAATGAGTCTTTGTCAATTTCACTCAGCTCAGAAAAGAATGCACAGCTGCCCTCAGCTGCAGTCATCTCGACTCCACTGAACATTTGCCAGAGGAAAACAAAACAATCTCTGCAAATGTAAGAAGCTTTGCATTTTCATGTTTTTCATCATTTTGTCTTATTTTTAAAGCTTACATGCTTACAAAAAAACACCTGTTTACAGCTAAAGGAAAAGGTAGCAATCTAGACAGTCACCCTTGTAAAATAAAAAGAGAAAACATCCTTCTGCATACAATACAATTAGTGGACATTTACATACACCTCCACACCAGCAGCCAAGATTGCAGTATATGAACACTAAACTTGCTTTTGTCCAGCCTTTTTACTCGTCATACTGTAAAACCTATATTTCTTACTACTAAAAAGTAATTGTTTACATTAATAACTTTAACACATACAAAAGCCACTGAAAAGACTACACAAAACTGTTTTACTGCATACAACGTGCAGTTTATATCACAAATGTTTTATACAAATACTAATAAGAACAAATATATTTTTTACTTACAGTTAGCTTTTTCCCTTTCAGTGCCTTTTAAACATTAATGGTATAAAATGGGATAAATACTTTACAGTCTACCTACAAACTTAATGAGGTAAACAAAAGTCTAGTATTTGCAGTCACTTTTTCTTGCAAAACCATATTTCACAAATGTGATAAGATGCTGTAGAGTCTTCTATTTATTCACTAATTTCAGAGCTGCTAGTCTTCTTCCTGTTCATCTCCATCTCCCAACACCAGGCTCTGGTTCAATTCCAAAATACTGCTGATTCTTCTAGTCAACTACTGTGCTTTCTTCTGTCTCTCAAGCATTTGGAACATTAGAAATGGTTTCACTGGCAAAGGCGCTCTATGAGACTGGACTATCAAAAGAATGAGAAGCAGAGTCCCCTTCTGCTTGCTGACTCACTTTTTGATAGATATTTTTTTTATTTCCTCCTTAGCCTGTTCTGTCTCAAAAAATGACTAATTCTCTAGGAAACAAACACTTTGAAGACAGCTGGACACAGCAGCTTGAACCTCACACCTGCCTCTTGACATTACTTGATTGCTGGGACAAATTTGCTTCTCCTCTGCCTGGTGTACAGTGTAAAATAATTTCCTACAAATACTCTGTTGTTCCAATTTTTAATATTTTGCCCTTCTGCCTCAGTTTTGTCAGGATCAACTGTTTTGGCTGGTAGGATTGCATTTATACTATTAAAAGTATTGGCTGCTTCTCATGGCCAGGTTTGGAACATACACACGATGGTGCCCTTTTCAATTAAAAACTCCTGCTGTGGACTAACAGTCCAGTTGCTTACATGTGCCTTCATAAAATTTATGCAATCTGTTCCCTTCAGTTTCTCTTGTACAGCAGAAAATCTCAGGTTTTTCCTACATGTTCTGTCCTCTTATTCTACCATTTTGTGAAATATCTTTTCTTGAACAGTCTCATACTCAGCCAGTCTGTTTTTCATTTCAGCCTCTGTTTTTTTTATCTTGTCAGCTTATCTGAATATCTGTTTAAGGCTTCTTCCATGTTTTCCAGTCTTTTATTTGACTTGCTATATTCCTTCAGTATTTGTTTATTTTAATCAGCTCTGAGCACATCTCACTTATTTTTTTTCTCTAGATTACTGGAAGCCATGTCTTGCACCAAAACTGGAGTTTGAACTGCTTTTTGCTGAATAGCTGCAGGATTCTTCCCAGACAGTGTTTTCTCCTTACCTTTTATGACAGATTTTCTTTCACATTTTCCAGATTTATTCTTTGCTGGCATCCACATAGTGTATTTACTAGCCAGTAACTGAATTCCAAAAAAAAATCTTTTTGCAATGGTATGATATGCTTTTGATCAGTGTGCTGCCATCTTGGAATGACCATAAAGTCTTCTTTAGCCTATTTGCTCCACTGATACTAGGAAGTCCCTAGTGTGAGGGAGATGGCCTACCAAAGGTGCTCTTACTCTTGCTTTTTTTTTAATCCTGTCCACACTCTCCCTTGCATCAGTCCTGCGGTTAGGCTGCTTAACTCACTAACGTAAACCATCCCGGGTGCTCCTTCTCTGCCTTTAGGGTACAAAGATACCTCTGGCCAAACCCAAGAAGACACCCAGAATTGTTGCCTGACAGCCAGGCTGCATAAGAGAGCTACTGCTGTGTGGATTTCCCCACTAAATACTTTGAATTAAACCATCCCGGGTGCTCTCTCCCTGCCTTTAGGGTACAAAGATACCTCTGGCCAAACCCAAGAAGACACCCAGAATTGTTGCCTGCCAGCCACTCCTTCAACAGCCTATCACAATCCCTCAGGTATCACATCCACTCCCACTTCCATACCACACCCGCCCACTTACTGCTCTCACTTCTCCTCCTTCCATACCACACCCTCCTGCTTACTGCCCTCACCTCTCCTAATCCCAAACACATCATGCAAGGCACACTAGCACTCCTACTACTAACTCTCACTACTCTAGCCTACACTACATCCTTACACACTAACATACCAATAAACAACACCTTCAACACAACACATACCAACACACACACACACACACACACACACACACACACACACACACTTACTTACAAATATAAACATTTTAATCTGCTACACATTATTTAATAACTTGGTATTTTACATAGATAAAACACACACCTAATCACCACTCAATAGACAAGCAACACCCAGAGTACATACAAACCTAGCTCGAGCCATCAGACTCAAACTACTCCTCAAAAAATGGCTACTAATCTCAGGAGACATACATCCCAACCCAGGTCCACACAACAAAATTCTCTCAAACAAACAGGAATCAGACCTACTTATTATTAACCTAAACTCTAGAAGTATATCCAATAAGCTACATGACTTACATGCATTCATAGCCCACTACTCCCCAGATATACTAGCTATCACTGAAACCTGGCTTAAACCCACCACACAAAACAAAGAAATTCTCCCCCCAGATTATAACATCCTAAGGCAAGAGAGAGACACCAAAAAGTGAGGCGGGGTTGCAATTTTATTTAAAAATGCACTTAACCTCCAACCTTTTCAAAACCCCACTTACCAAATTCCAAAATAGCGAAACATTAGGCTCAGTTATTTCCCTTAAAAACAAAAAAAAAAAGAATTAACATCTTCTGCAGCTATATTCCTCCAGGTAATAACTCACCTATAACAGAGGAAATGTTACAATGGGCCACAAACAACCTGCACCAAGAAACCATCCTACTAGGAGACTTAAACCTAGACTGGCTAACCTGCAACTCCAACAATGCCTCAAATCACATCAACTTATTTGAATTCTCACAATTAATTCAAGATCCCACCAGAGTTGACAAAAAAAATCCAAAGGAAATTATCACGTGGGCTGCCTACCTGATGTACTGAATAAGCACTGCCCCACATTCCTCCTTCGTAGACAAGTAAACATACCCAAACCTATACTATACAAGGAAACTAGGGATGAGCACAAGGTAGATCCACAGATTCTTAACAGCATGCTACAGCAAACTAAGTGGCACCCACTGCAAACTCTAGCATTACACCAGGCAACTGAATATTTCGACAACACATTTATGAATGCTCTAAATTATACTAGCTCCCATCAGGAAATGTAGGACCAAAGTTAACTATGCCCCTTGGCTAGATAAAACTACAAAAGCCTTACTAAAAGCCAAAGACAATGCCTGGAAGAGCGGGAAAAAGAAAAACACCAGGCAAGACAAATAAAGATATCAATAACTTCGTAATCAGGTCAAAAGACAAACAAAAATAGATAAACAAAACTACTTCCTAGAAATCCAAAACAAACATTCCAAGAACTCCCAAAAGTTCTGGCAGGCTATCAATTCCCTTCTAAAACCCGGCAAAACTACCACCCCAGCTACCAACACCAATACTGATGATGACAGCATAGCTTCTAAATTTAACCATCACTTCACAGAATCTATTCTCTCATTATCTACCCAGTTATCAAACAACAGCTCTATATTCACCCCAACTATAGACCACAATAGTATACCCCCCTTTACACTTTCACCTGTACCAAACTCCACAGTTAAAAAACTACTCTCAAAACTAAAACCCACCACTCTCGCAGCAGACGGTCTACCCACTACTATCCTAAAATTAGCTGCAGAGTCCCTAACCTACCCAAGTCTCTATTCTGATAAACCGCTCCATACAAGAAGCTTACATCCCCCAACTATGGAAAGTGTCACACATCGTTCCCCTTCACAAAGGTGGCAGCACCTATGAGCTGTCAAACTACCGCCCTACTGCTATCCTATCCTCCCTTTCCAAGATCTTGGAGAAATGCAGTCACACCCAGGTGATGCACTTCTTAACCTCACATAATCTCCTCTCCCCTACACAGCATGGCTTCCGCCCAAACCATAGCACAACTACAGCTCTTCTGTCCTTTACCAACCAGGTTAATCAACTTAGAAACAACAACTTTGTATCACCCATATTCTTAGACCTATCAAAGGCATTTGACATGGTCTCGCATAACCTACTTATAGACACTCTAACAACCATGTCCTTTGCCCCCTCCACTAATTCATGGTTCAGAAACTATCTCTCTGATAGAAAACAATCAGTCAAATGGCAAGGTGTACGATCACCTCTACTACCAACTACCATTGGCATTCCACAAGGATCAATACTGGGTCCTTTACTATTTACCATTTTCACAAACAAGCTACATAACTCCACCCTTCATGCATCACTTATACAATACGCAGATGATTCAACCCTAATATGCTCAGTCCCATCCTTAACCACTCTTCAAAAGCTTACCAAGAATCCTTCTGCTCTGTGGAAAAATGGATTACAGATATCCAACTTATTCTAAACACCAAACAAGACCAAATTAATACTTTTCTCTTCCAACAAACCCAAATCCACACCTCCTTCCTTCACCATAACCTCCAAAAATTGCACCACAATCTCTCTACCCCCCCATACTAAGCTCCTCAGTGTTGAAATAGATAAGAATCTTCACTTTGATGTCCATATCTCCAAAACCATTAAAAAAGTACACCAAAAATTAGGAACCTTATACAAACACAAGCAATTCCTTTCAGACCAAGCACAGATTATCCTAGCCCAATCCCACCTCTTGTCTACCCTATTATATGCATCACCAATCCTAACTCACATCAGGAAAACAGACTTAGGCAAACTTGAATCATGTTACAATAAAGTTGCAAAATTCGCCAATAACTCCACTTTTAGAAGTCATCACTGTCTTGCCTTAAAGGAGCTAAAATGGTTAGAACTACCTCATCAAATTATGTACCACCAACTAGTAATCACCTTCAATATACTACAAAATCCCCACAAAACTCCAGCCCTAACCCAACTAGTAAACCAATACTCAGCAACCGTCCTCTACGCTCATCCAACAGGACCCTACTCTGTATACCCAAAGCCAATAACACTGCAGGGAAAGCTCTTTTCTCTCACACCATCGCTATGGAATGGAATAACCTCCCGCAAAACATCTCATCAGCAACAACTATCTCACTGTTCAAAAGGTTACTCAAGCCACACCTCTTATAGTCCTGGCTCTGTCCTTGCATCACATAAATGCTTTCCTGGTCTCCTCCACTCTCTCGCTAACCTCCTCTCTATCACTGCTTATCATGTCTAAGACACAACACTCAGTAACAGACATACAGGGCCTACTATTTGCTACCATTATGTCTTGTGAGATGTCTCTTTGATTGCATCAATGTGTTTTTTTTTTTTTACCAAATACCAATATCCAGGGCCCAACATTGTGTAAAGTAACTATAGCGTTTAAGACCGCACTCGACAGAGTAAATACCTCTGCGTTTTTATTTGTTTTTTACAAAAAGAAATTAGACTGGATTTTTGTCAAGCTGGTGGTTGCCTACTGCTGCTTTGTGCTTTTGGACTTTATTTACTGTGTAAGGTAAGCTTGCCTGGAACAAACTATTGTATGATACATCTTGTTTTTATATACCACTGCAATAATTGTTTGATGTGGTGCTTTTCTCTCTGGGCTTCCGCTGTAAATGGACCTAGTTCCAGTCAGACTTTCCCGGTAAACAAATGTAAAATAAATAAATAAATATGACATCTACGGAGATGGTTGGTGATCTTTCTGGTATCCCATCAAGGGCAGCATTTGTAAGCAGAGCCCTAACTCCCCCCCTTAGTTGCTTACCTGAGCATTCACACCAATGCAGGCTGTCATTCCCCTATCCTCAAACCATGTATGTTTCTGTTTCTACCCAAGGGCTAATGAGGGTTGCCATCAATGCTTTCGGACTGTTCATCCCATGCCCCAGGTCCTGGCATTTTCACCACTGAGTAAGCCCTTGCTAGAATATTGGTGACTGACTGAGCAGAAGTCCAAGCTCCCTTTCCACCAGGATGGGTGAATCAGCATCAACTGCTCACTCCTACACTCCATTAAACTTGAGATGAATGGGCTGTAGTCAGGACTTTCTTCTTTTAAGCCAAACAGCCAGACCACAGCTAGAACAGTCACATTCCCTCTTCCATAATCAGTATGTAGGTCTACAACATTTTTATTACTGGTAATCCCAGTAAAATCACCTAGGATCACCAGCAGTAATAAAAACATGTCTGCAATATTGGCAGACCCATAAAAATCTCTCGGTATCATTAACAGTAGTAAACAAAAATAAATCACAATCTCTTTCCCACCAAAACAGTTACCCTTCTGTAATCCACATATTCCCATAGGTTACAATGTTGATGATCATAAACACAAAATAAGAGAGCTAACCCGTTACAAATCACTCCTGAGAAAAATAATAGTAGAGATGGATGTAGCCTCACACATCTTATATCCTGTCTATATGATTTCACTGTATATTAAGAATTAAAAGTTAATTTTATTAACTACTGTCAACTGAAGTCAAATGTTTTCCTTCTACACTTTTGTCTTGCAAATTACTTTAAAAACAGAACGGTAGATAACAAGTATGAAGGACTGGTGAAAACATTGATCTGAACATAAACTTTAACCAGTACAAACAAAGGAATTTTGAGTTTACTTACTAACGGAATGAATAGACTCTGGCACTGTGGTTCCCGCTTTCTTGTGTGTTGCCTCTCCTAAGTCAACTCCATCAAGTATTTCTACAAAGAAAGAAATGACCCAACATAAGGCAAGGAAGATAAATTAATCCATTTTTAATAACCTTCATGTTTATAATAGCTGCTGCTTCTTTTCAATTTCTGTTGCTAGCCTTTACTGTTTATCCCTTTTGCCAATACATGTGGAACGTATCATCATGGTACAGCATCAGATTCCTCAGAACTACAGTAAGCAACAATAACCCAAGACCTTTAGTTGTAGGACAGTAAACCATGCTATGATCAAAGGCTAATCATAATATCGAGTGTACACCTCAGGATCAATAAACTTTGCACATTATAAACTGCTTCACAACAGTTTGTTTTGTAAAATGGAGCTAACCCTGCTGCATAGCGCCTCTACGTTCATAGGTTCATACTAGGGAATCAGTCTGCAAACTATTACATGCCCAGCCAATAGCTAAACAGTGACCAGAGATGAAACTCAAACACTGTATTTTGTGGCTGCATGGTAAACACCTTAACAATTATGCCAATGCCAACCTTAACCCCTCAAAAAAAAAAGCGGTACCCATTTATTAATGGGGTAGGCCCAATGGGCACACAGTGCCTTTTCAGGGGTGACTCGGGAGCAGTGTCCGGTTAAGAGATTTGCTCAAGGTCACAAAGTAGGCAAATGAGGGCTGAGAGAATCAAACCTTGCACTGTAGGAAGTACAGCTCACAAATTTAACCACCTCTGCCAAATGCCAGAAGAGGAACAGATAAATGGCTGTTATATGTCACCTCACTTTCTTTTTTGATCAAAAGGAAAGTGCATAACTTTATTTTTTTTTTCTCTTGGTCAGCAAGCATGGAACATATGCTAGTCAACTATAATTACCCTTATGGCCACAACCCTCTAGCTAGTCAGGATATGCCAAATGTCTCACACAAAGTTGACGTTTGGCCTAATTCAATGAAGTTCACTGTATTGAGAGTTGTATTTGCTTTAAATATTCATGCTATATTATACTAAGGACGAGTCAGGAGGCAATATATCACACTTATTAAGGTGTTCAGCTGTGAACTTGTGGATTTGAGTACAAGTCCTACTAGCCTCTATCTGTATGTTAAGTAAACTAAGCAACTCACTTAACATTCTTATGCTCTGGGGTCTGTGAGAGTAAAGAACAGGTTAAAATGGATTTCTGTGGATTTTTTCAATTAAGCATTAACCTGCAAACATATTAAGCATTCAGTATGCACTAAATCACACATTTTCTGTAACTGTGGATGCCAGTACTTGTTTTTTACAATGGGCCATAACTTTTGTGTACCCAAATTTCCCAATACCTGATGATTAAATTTCACTAACTGTCGTGCCTGTTGTTACGGTATATAAGGAAGACTAGAACCATCTTCAAAACATTTTGCATAATATTGTCCTGGACTTTCTCCTACAAGAGTACATTTTTTTAACTCTTCATGCAGTCCAAACTTAGTTTGGATCCGTAGCAAATCAGGTT
Organism: Protopterus annectens; assembly: GCF_019279795.1. NCBI lineage: Eukaryota > Metazoa > Chordata > Ceratodontiformes > Protopteridae > Protopterus > Protopterus annectens. The sequence goes on from NC_056729.1 coordinate 1,788,384,418, forward strand.
GCAAATTCTGAACTGAAAATGTCTGTATCGCATGTACTGCAGTGGTTTTATCTGGTACACTGGAAAGGTGTTCTGTAGAATACAATTCCATTCCTTCCTTTGCTGTCTTTTTTGCCATCTGATCAGCATAGTTATTTAACTGAAAATTTTCATTTGTAGCTTTCTGATGAGCTTTTACCTTTAAGATACTGTAGCAACCCACAAGGGACTGACTACGAACCAAATTCCAAATAGTCTGTAACACAGAAGCATGCTTGAGTGGTTTGCCCATGTAGACATATGAAGCCGCAGAGAATTAACTACGTATGCACTGTCTGAAAAAATACTGACAGGTAGAAAATGCTGTAACACACAAAGAACTGCTTCCAGTTCAGCTCGCTGAGCAGACATGTAACCCAGTAATTGAATCAGAGTCGGCTGTCCCATTCTGGTACTACTGCAAATCCAGTCCGATATTGTCCATTGTCCCAAAATCGAGCACCGTCAACAAAGACGGATAGCTTGCCTTCCTGGAAATCAGGAGATAGAATGGGCTTTTCAGGATTTGAAATGTGCCTAATGCATTTGTTTAATTTTCCTTAATATCCCATGAAGTTAGATAAGTAATACTTATCTCTTGCCTTTATTGTAACTTGCTTGACACTAAATAATGCCAACCATTTTGCAAACATTGCTTGACTGACGTCATCAATCAGTTCATTTAGCTGAGTCTCATTTATCAAAGCCTGTATGGCATAATACGGTGTCTGTACTATAATGTCTTTAGAGAAAGCTGTTAGTTATTCAGTTTGTTTTATACCCCAGTAAATGGCCAAAAGTTGCTGAATGCACGGGTGATATCCCCTCTCAACATTTGTCATTTTTCTACTGAAAAACGTAATGGGATGTCAAGTCTTTTTCATTTTAGAATCAGAGCCCTGAGGCCACTCCTGTAAAAGCACAACAGACAGTGTGTTGGGTCCAGCTGCTGCCTGCAACACAAAGGGATGTGTTAGATTTGGAGCTACTAATTCTGTAGCGTTGACCAATGCTGCCTTTAAATCACAATATTTTCCTTTGGTCCCCACTCCACAAAGGGTAACTCTTTCTGGCTAGAAAGCATGTCATACAGAGGAGCTACCATGCTGGTATAATCCTCTATAAATTCCCGACTGTAATTCATGATACCCAGAAATCTGTGGAAATCCGGAATGGTAACTGATTTATCCATTTGCAAAATTCCCTGCACCCTCTCCAAACAAGGAGTATGCCCAGAAGGATGTAAAATAGTACCTAGAAATTTTACTTCAGGTGACATGAATTGTACTTTTTCTCTTTTAACTTTAAACCCTGTCTCCTGCAGTGTTTGAAGAACCTGTGTCACTTTAGCTACATGCTGTTCTTTTGTTTCAGACTGTATTAGTAGGTTATCAATGTAATGCAAAACAGAATCATCAGATTCTAGACCTTGTAGTATTCGTCCAACTATCTGGTGAAATATAACCAGAATGTTTTGAAATCCGTGCGGTAACCGCGTCATGACATACTGTTTATTTTGAAATGTAAAGGCAAACCTTTGCCAGTCTTTTTTCTGCAGTGGTACTGCAAAGAAACCATTAGCTAAGTCTATGACTGTAAACCACTGACTTTGTGGTTTTATTCTTGCTGCTAGCTCTGGGACCCCTGGAATCAGATGAGCCCGGGGAGTCGTGAATTGGTTCACTTTTTGTAAATCAATAACCAATCGGTAAGTGCCATCTTTTTTTTAACTGGCCATATGGGTGAATTTGTAGGGCTATTTTCCTTTTGAATTATTCCCACATCAAGCCAACATTGTATGCAATTTTGCATGTCTGTCTCTGCTTTCTTTGGGATCGGATACTGTTTTTGAAACGGTGGAATAAAATCTTTGTCACTACCTACAGAAACTGCTTCCTGTAGCTTCCTGCAGTCTGTGGGCCCTTGAGACCACAACAACTTCATTTTCAGTAGGGCTGACAGTACGGCCCTTTTCAGGACTGTTTGATACATGTATTGCCTCAATCAGACATAACATAGGACCTTGTCCTTACCATATAATATCATTAGTGAGGTCTATGACAATTCCCATTTTGGACAATATATCCATTCCCAAGATTGTGGAGGTGCAAGAATTATGCATCAAAAGTACCCCTTTCACTGGTTTCCCTTGACGGGAGAATTGTACTTGTACAGGTTTACTATGGTTAAAAA